>NW_023396617.1:0-142848 GCF_011125445.2 Fundulus heteroclitus
GAATCTGTAAATAACTCAAAACGGCATCGGGGGAAACTTGTTCATGGTCACAAATGTGGGTATTAACGCGATAGTGGCACGATTCACAGAATTTTACACCTAATCCTTTTTTTCCCCCCCGTCTCTCTTCCTCTACTTTGCGCTAGGCTACCAGATATCCTACCGCCTTCATAGCAGGGATCCTCTGCGGTGGACCACTGTGGAAGTGGGCTCCAACGCTCGCCAGTTCACCGTCACAGGCCTCGCCTCTGAGCACACCTACGTGTTTCGCCTCACGGCTCGCACCGCCGTGGGTTGGGGCGAACCGCAGGAGGCCCTGGTTGTTACCACCTGAACGCCGAGGTAAACAACACACTGCTTTTTCTCAAAGCGCTGTCCATATCACCACTCGGGTTGATTTACCGAAGTTGTGTGTCTCCGTTCTGGATTGTGTGTCAAACTGCTCTGCGTTATCAGAGCAGTACGAAGTGAAATCAATAACGTCAGCAGTAAAAGCTGAGCTACCTCCATGACAAAAGATCAAACCCCTCCTGCAAATGATTCATTTAAGTTTTGAATCCCCAGAGGGAGGTGAAAAATCATCTAACAAGTTTTGAAGCCAAAGTTTTATACTTAAGGGAGAACGAGCAGGAGACCGAGGGGCAACAAATGTGAACTTTCCTTCTGGAGAGGGGTAATACAGCACAGCTTGGTCTGGAGGAACTTTATATTCTAGATCCAGTATCTGCCCATGCCAAGGCTGGAGCCTGGCACACGCCGGCTCGCTGACGGGGCTCCAAACTGAAACAGGATTATAATGAGTGCTATTAGCTGTATCTTTGCTTTTACTTCTGCACTGAGTCAAAATATCTGCAGTGGGGGGAAAAAAAACGCCACAGGGACATTTCTCCTGGCGTGTTTGCAGTGAACAGTATGTGGTTGATGGTTTGCTGATGGTGCTGCTTGTAGTTTTTGCAAAATGGGGAATAAAACAAGTTTTAGTTGTCTGTGGAGATAAAACTCCTCCAGCAATGCTATCTGTGTTTTGTCTTTTTTGGGGGGGGGGAGGGGGAGGGGGGTCATGTATAGTTAACCTTGTGTGGACCAACCCCTGCATCATGAGGACATGTTGACCAAAAGTGGGTTATAAGTTATATTTAGGTTGGTATTTTTTTACGGGTCCTGTCTGGAAGTGTAGCCTTTTCTCTTTTTTTAGCGGTTTTCAGTGTAGCTGTTTTAAAAACCACTGTGCATGAATTTGTCTCAGTGTGTCAAAGATTCATTTGCAGTTTTTGAACCCATCGTTTGAATCTGTTTTTGTAATGTAGCACTTTGAGGTCGTGCTAAAATACAAGTCGTTTTTATTTTTATATTATTCTTATCATTATTGTTATTATTATTATTATTATACACAATTTGTTTCAAGAAAATATTCAACACAGTTGGAAAAAAAATTGTAATAAGTGTTTTATTTGAAGAAAAATGTCTCATGTTGCCTGATCCTTTTTTAGGAGGGTGACAAAAAACTAATTCTGCAGATTTATTAGGGAGCCACTGGTTGCCGAACCACAGTTATTAAAGGGATTCTGAACATTTCTTAAAAGATAACAAAAAAAAGCATGAAGTGGTTGTTGCTAATGGAAAGGATTTTGTAAATATGGCCTGAATCTGCGCAATTTAAATACATTTGGTAAGAGCTTACCCACACTTCGTATTCCAGCCCTGGGTCTTTTTCATAAAGTTTGCATGTTCTCCCCAGGTAGTCCAGCTTCCTCCAATGATCTAATAATATGATATAATTAATATGTCTCTTTAAATTGCTCTTAGGTACGTGTGTGAATGGGTGTTTGTCTTGTGTGTCTCTGTGGATGGATGGATGGAGACTAAGGTAAACTTTTAGCATTTTAAATGTTATATTCTCTGCAGCCTTACAGAGTTATGTTACAGCTTATGTAAAGTATTCACAGAATAGACAGAACAGCAAGCAACATCTGCAGACATGAGACTGACAAGTTTTTAGTGCCTCGGCAACAAGCAGTTTGCAGATGAACATGCGTATTCCACCGTTACAGGGCGCTAAAGGTTATCGCAAGATAAAAAGTATGACCTTTTAAGAGTAGAGGAGAATTTAAAAAGTACAGAACAAGATGAAATGACATTTATAGACTCCTGCGGACAGAACTGCGCATATTAAACCCACCAGACACCAGCCCTCCTGTAGAGTTACAGTGAGTGTCTGAAATAAAAAAAAAAAAATAACCTGGGGAGACTGAACAACTCCAAATTAATTGCTCTCTTGCTTAGGAGGGGATCATTTGCCTTTCTCACCCACAGACTTGCTGCTTAAATTACTTTCTTAGTTATCGAAAATTAAAGTGAAAAAAAAAAAAAAAAACAGACCTGCAAATCACATCTGTACGCTGTCTTATTTTGTAAACCACAGTAATTATTTTTCCGATCAACACTTCTCTCATTATTTTGCAATTATGGCAATTATGTTTTTTAGGGCAAAAAAACATGCTGTTAATTCCCAGCAACATTTCATCTGATCTTGGCACTCGGTGGTCTCATGGCAAAGTGTAAACAAAAACAGTGAGAGGATTTGAGTCAAAAACAGAGTATGACAGCCTGGTCCTGTGGTGAGATATACGATGTTTATCTCTGACTGTTATTCTCCTGCTGTTTATCTTCTAAAAACTTGAGACTGGAAATATTTCCCCTCTTACGAAAAAATGACCGCTGACAGCCTGAGAGGTTCTTGCCGTAACTTACAGCTGAGAGTAAAGGTGGTAGATTCAGCGGTTAGTTTGGTTTCAGGTGTTGTTAGGCTCCTGTGAAGGTATTTGCAGGGTTCCCTCGCAACCTTGAGGGGTCTGGGAATTTTATTTAATCATTTTCCAGGCCTGGTTAAGTATGGCAAAATTTATGCCATTGAAAACTATATGGAACCATATGGAGTATGGAAAATAATATTTGGTTTTCCAGCCTTTTTTTTTTTTTTTCTTCATTTTCTAAAGCAGGGCTTCCAAACTTCTCTGCCTGTGACCCTCAAAATAACTGCGCCAGACACCGGCGACCCCCTTTCGCAGTTATTTTTTATTTATTTTATTTTTTGGGGGAAATTACAAGAATATAGTCATACAATTGCAGAAATAAAGTTGTAATTTTATGAAAACTCTTCCCCCTGTGTTAAAATAAGTCATGTTGAGCATCTTGTAAAGTTGTACTTTGGTATCGGTGTCACAGTTAAGGAAATACTGAATTTTTTTTTATAAAATCAGCACCAAATTATTATTAGTATCAGGACTTTAAAAGGATTATGCAAACAGCTGTATGACTTTATTCTTGTAATATTACTACTTTATTCTTGTATATGACTTCTCATAATGTCTTTTTATTCTTGTACGCCTAATATTATATTTTTATTCTTGTAATTTCCAAAAAATAAAGATTTGTACTACAGTCTTTGTGGATTAAAGAAAATAAATTATTGGCCACAGAGAAGTAAATTTCCACACAAAAACAAATCAGAAATTTTAAGAATAATATTACATGTTTGGAAGAAAAAACCTGGATGTTTTCAGATGTCAAAAAGTCTTAAATGTTTTAGAATTTTTTTTTCCAGATTTAGCAAATGTATGCCTGATTAAAAACATACATTTGCTAAATTAAAATAGGTATATCTCTGACATTGTAAAGTCAGAAATTTTGAATCATCATTTGGATCATCTCCCTACCTCCACTTTGGGAACCCCTTTTCTAAAAGACAAAAATCTAATAATGCTAATCACATGCAAAGGGCCTTTCGTTTACCTTTGGTTTTGCCATTTCACAACCTGATCGTAACGTTTCAACAATCAGTATTTTGACTTTTACTGACATTAATAAACACCCAATTTACTACTTTTTCGGGGGGCCTGTTGTTGTTATATTGGGACTGATAAACATTTAAAGCAGTAAAAAAAATGTTTTAACTCATACCGATGTTCAAAAAACCTTTCCTTTAAGTAATGTGCATTTAGTGTCGGTGTAGGATACTCTCATCCTTACATAAGTCCAAGATTTATATATCTTGGAATAGTGCAGCTTTATTTTAGTTGCTGTAAACTAATCCTAAACCACACTCTGAAAATTAGACACTAATTTCAGCATAGCTTTGTTTCATGATTTCTGGAACCTAAAAAAATAAGTATTGAATAATACAATTATTATTCAAGCAGTTAATTTACACAATGTTCTTAAAACTCCAGGGGGGGCAATCAAAAAATTTGAGTCTGGAAATGTAAATTAGAAATGTGTAGGAAGACCTCGTTCAGGTGTCACCTTTTTTTTCTTGTATCTGGAAATTTTTACAAACCTTTGCATTTTTCATCTAAGGTAATATGGGAACACTTCTTAGAATAAAAGTTGTTCCTTGTTGGTGTTCAGCAAGCTTTGGTGTTTCTAGAAGAAATTAAACAATAAAGTCTCAACTAAATACAAAAATCTTTTTGGAACGTAGAAAAACTACATATATATTCATTATGACTGGTGAATGTTATAACACTGATTCATCAGGAGTTTATCAGGCAGGAAGGGAACATTTTATTCTCAGAGTGAATGGTGTTACATGTTGAAAAAGAGGACAAACTTAAGGATTTGATCATTTCCAAATGGCCAAATTGTGACGACTGAACGAGTTGGTGGCATTTATCAGAAGTGGTCCTAACCAACTACAGGGGCATGGGCGGCCAACGTGGTTGAATGTTGGGCAGTTTTAGGTCTTATGTGACATTACCCAAAAGTCCAGCTTCTGTACCGCCAATTTAAAATTAAAGTTGGTGGAATGCACATTAGTTGTAGATGGGGCTGCAAACACGGCACCGTGACTTTAGTTTGCAAAATCTCTTCTAAATGAACCAGAAGACTTCCACAGCATATCAGCAACCTTCATACGAACTGCTAAGTATGGTGGGGGAGCGTGGGATGAGTTGAAGCATGTTTTGCAGCCAGAGGACCTTCAATGAACTTCTCAGTACAACAGATTGTTCATATGTGAGGTCATCTCTAGGACAGCCTACATAAACTTGGGTCACTCAAAAGAATAGTGATCCAAAACACCGCAGCCAGTATGCAACAAAATGGCATTTATTAGAAGACTCTCTTCACCTGAATCTGAGTAATATCTGGAGATTTATAAAAGCTTTTGGAATTAACTATAAAAGACTGCAAATATGTAAAAAGATACTTTTAGTGTATGAGTTTGTGACCATCCATTGTCAATAGTCACTTGTCCTTCCAGGTTCACAGGGGGCTGGTGCGTATCTCCAGCTAGCATAGGTGGAGAGGCGAGGTAGAACCAGGTCGCCAGTCCATCACAGAGAAATGGGACAAACAACCATGAACACACACACTCATAGCTAAGTTTAACTTAGAGAGAACAATTAACCCAACAGTCATGTTTATGGACTGTGGGAGGAAGCCAGAGTACCCAGAAAGAACCCACGCATGCACAGGGAGAACATTTAAACTCAATGAAGAAGGACCACAGGCCAGGATTTGAACCCAGAACCTTCTTGCTGCAAGGCAACAAACAGTACAACCAACTGTGCAGCCCTAGTTTATTTATTATCATGTTCATACAAAGGGATGAACGAAACTTAGAGATCACATGGTTTAAGTGACATTTTGTGCTATAATTAGCTGTCTTCTTAGTTAAATATTACTTTAAGAATCAAGCCGTTTGACTTTTCTGGCAACTTGCCTTGTTTTGAATAAATTTCAGTAACGAGACTTTGATACAGTCCGTCTCTGATCTCACCAGTTCTCCCTGTCAGCTTAGCAGCACCGTCTCCGTCAAGTTAAAACCTAATTCAGATTCAACCAAAGGTATGAAAATAAAACCATCAGAGGAACGCTTGTGGATCCCTGGAATCCAGTTATTGTGTTCAGAAGTATCATCGTGTGCGGTGTGCTTTAATTGGATCAGTTACGATAACATCCAAGTCGTCATTATCAAAACGTCTTGATAATAGGATGTAGTGGTTCTCTGTTCCACTTCAGTAACATAATGGCTCCTTCCAGAAAAGCCTAATAGAGATTTCTGTCAAATGATCCCAAAGAGACCGGATTAATCCCTCGGAAAATCACAAAACAAGTCTGAGTGTGCATGTGAATATGTGACGCCGCATACATTTAGCAGCGAGCTGCAATTCTTTCTACAGATTTTAATCAGCCCGCAGTGCTTGTCTCCAAAGGTTGATGACCAACAAGGCAACGGACAGAATAAAAAAAAAGTTTCCCATCAGCTGCGCCTCCTCTTTCCTCACTCCCCCTCTTTCCTCCAAGTTCGGCTGCAGCAGAGGTGCATATGACGACAGAGCCCCTACTTGCGCTCACAATTATGAGTTTATTATGAGAGCAAAATCTTAACTGTGGATCAGAACAATGGGAGAACAGGCAGGGAGACGCTGATGGTATCAGAAAGAGAAAGAGAGTGTAGACAATAGACAGATTCTGAAGGGAATGGAGAATGATGCTGCGTGGGGGAAAGAAGGAGACAAACAGATTTGACTCAAATTACTTGTGATAAGGATGAGTGAAGGAGGCCGAGCTCTGCGTGGCTGTCAGCGTGTGCTCGGCGGTGGTCGCGCATGTTCCAGAAAATAAATGCAGATTAATTAAACTTCAGAAACAATCAATAACACTATTATTTCCAGACTCAATCGATGGCCCGATGCCCCCCAAAATTAGACTGTTGTGTCTCCAGGGGTTTGTTTTTGTTTGTGTGTCGAGTTTGTGTTGAGGTCTACTTATCACTTAACACAGTTGTACAAAGATAGCGACTCCCAGAGCCATCCTTCATCTTGTAATTGAATAGCGAGAACACAAAGAAATACACGCATACACTGACTGGCAGCATGCTGAGAAATAGTTTTGTTGATGCTGAAGTAATTAAATGTCTTGGTTCACTTAAACCTTAATCCACTGCAGCACACATTGACAGACACACACAGCGCTTTGGGAAACTGCTCATACCCCTTGAACTTTTTGACTGTACAACTACAAACTACACTGGTCTTTCTTGGGATTTCATGTGATAGACATAAACAAATTAGAGCATATATGCAAGTGGAGAAGAAAGGACTGATGGTTTAAAAAAATAAATAAATAAAAAAACAATCAAATTCCCAAGTCAGAACTATGTACTGTAGATCTATGTACTTCTTTTTCTGCAATTAAACCTGCCAGTCTTTTGAGGAAAAACACCAGCGGCTGGAAATTCTGCCTATTCTTCTTTGTAACATGGCTCAAACTCGATCAGCGTAGACGGAAAGCAACTTTGAATCCTGCCACCGGATATCAATAGATTTAGGTCTGGACCTACGTCTCAAGTCTGGTAGTAGTTTTTTTTTTTCAGAATGTGTCCTGATTTACTAGAAACCGTATTTGACTCTTTCCATTTTCCTATTATGTTCAAGAATCTTCGTTATCCACTCAAGACAATTTATTTAACAGCAACAGCTGAAAAACAACACGTGACAACTTTTCGCTAAAAGTCACCACAACTCATATAAGAATCTAAGAGGAGCAGGAACAAATAAGTTTCTTCAGTCTATTAGTCCTACATCTGACAGTAGATATCTGCGCCGAACACAAGCCGATTTAAACGGGTGGTTACATCACTGTATGACCTATTTCATGTAGTTGATTGTGCTGCATGTGTGAAGGCTGTTTGCATGACAGTGTGCACTAATTGGAGATTATGAATTATTTATAAAGATAACCTTCATAGAAAGATTAACTGTTTTCTGATCTGAGCCTTTTTGAGCAAAGAAACAAAGCTGACCACCCATGAGCAGATCCTTTGGTACCTGCTCTAGACATTCACACGGGATCATCAGTGCACAACAGTTGATATTATACCCCCAAAACCACAAAAAAATTAAATTTGTTGTCATGGCCCCTTTAACCTGTGGTGCAACGGATGAACTGTATCCGCCCTGATTGTTCTGGCTTTTCTGACTGACCTCACCTTGTACAGTTCAGTCAAGTTGTTTAAGGCTAAGCAACCAATTTTGCAGCACACTGTTGCAATTCCCAACTCTTGGTTTCTGTTCTTTACCCCAAACAAATAGATGCAGTCCAATGTTAATACAGGCTCAATAAAAAAAAGAATAAAATATTTTGCTTAAAAATAGTGCTAACACACACTTAGACCATCGTTGTTTTCCCCTCTGGTTGAATTATTTCCTCTAAATGGCTCACCAAAATAAAACACCTTCTAAGGATAACCCAACTTCAAAGTTCAGTTTAACAATTCAATCTAATACGGCAGAGAAATTGTTACAACTTTCAGTGCTGAGGCTCTTACGATAATACAACACGCACAATGTCCTGAAGGAAGAGCCCAGAATCATGGCCACATGTCTTTTTCCAAACTTAGAAGCACCCCTAAAAGGAAAGCCTCCTCACGTGATAACTGAAGAAAGAATGTGCCATCATGGAGATGTTATCGGCTGTACTACATGTGAAATCTTGTTTGTCTTAATTGTCTAACTAAATGCACACATCTAAACTCCATTTTTACTTTTAACAGCCAAAATAATGCAAGCATTGCAGAAATCATCAACAAAACCCCTGTTGAGGTGCCCAAATGGCCCCTGATACCAAGCATAACCAGGTTAAACTATGACAGATCTTTTACTAACAGTCAGGTGTATTAATGGAACAATAGTTTCTGCATGGGGAGGCGCATCCTACCTTGGCATACAAAATATTACCCTTACTAATGTTCCTTTATTAATCTAGCTGAACGAGAAGTGCTTCCAGTGGTAAAATGAATCTGCCCCTGTTGAATTGCCATATTTCCAGTAGTTCTGTGGATACACCCCTGAGGGGGACCCGGTTGAAGAGTAGAGAACATCTGTGGGAACCTGGTTAACTCTCACCCGCTGAGACCGTTCAGTTAAAAAGTCCATCAACCAGCATATGAGGCTAAAAGTCAAAACCGTAAAAATACTGCAGCTTCTTAACCAAAATAGTTCCTGTTGAATCTTCCACCCCTTTAACCAGACCTAAAAGCTAATTGTAGTGGGTCCAAAAGACTTTTAGCTTTTTACATATTGACCTCTTTGACAATTTCTTTCAAAAGACTCCATTACTAAAGAGGTTGAGACAACAATAATATAAATCTTAAAAAACTGCATAGCGTAACAAAATTTGAAAATCAAGTCAAGGGGTGTGCAAACATTTGTATTTTCAGTAGTGGTTGAACGTGTGCAGTGTTTGAGGCTATTTGTAGAATTTTTTTTTTTCAGACCTTCACTAAATTTGAGGCTACAGACACCAGGTTAGGAGAAAAAAAAACAGCATCAACAATGTTCCCTTATGATTTTATCCTTTGATATATAAGCAAACAAACAAAAAAGAAAAGATAAGCAGAGCTTATTGGTACATCTCCACAGATTAGAATGAATCAAAAAGTTATTTTAAGATTTTGATACATGATTTCAAAACAATAATTAGTTTAATCTGAGGGGAAGATTTTGGGCCACCGAGCAACAATCCAGCCTGTAAGATGCTTTGGCGATGCCTGGTTACCCATGGTTGCATAAGTCAGATCATATTAATGTATTAAAGGTCCTTTTTTATTGGTGTTTTTTAATATATAACCTTTTTCTAAAAAAAAATCTAATTTGGATTACCATTCACGTTGTGTCTTGATTATCAAATTTGGCACAAATAAATAAACACTTAAAATATTTCTCTTTGTTATAAATCTATATTGTATATAAAATATTTTAGTTAAATTTGTGAAATAAACTAACTTTTCTATGATTTTAGATTTTATTGAGATGTACTGTAGCTTCATAAAAGTTACAAAAGGCAGTTAAATAATGGTTTTAAAGCTATGTACCAATGCATATCCGGTCAATAAGAATAGTATATTATTTGATTGCAAAATATCCACTCATCATCCACTGTAAGTTTTTTTTACCAAAAATAAACAGTTATTCAAAGTTAATTAAAAAATAAACTACAAATTTGCTCCTTGTTGATCTTTTTAGCGCAGTTATGACAAACCAGGTAGTAGCAGCTGATCCACATTGAAACGCTTATGGATTCACGTTGACAGACAATGACTGACACTTGCAGGGATCGCCGCACGTCTCCGTTAATGAAATCTGTCTGTTCCAGTCTTGCCTGGTCTTCTTTACAAACCTCTTTCATCTGTTTTTACTCACCCAAATTTTCTGGAAATTTGTGCCATGTGTCTCAGGGGGTTTTGCTGCAGCCATTCAGAATACACATAAATCCCACTGAAGAAGACATTTTATTAAGAAAGCCAAAGTCAAAAGTCAAAACAGGACCATTAGGCTACCAACCAGTTGTTAGTGCTCTGATGGCCACTTATTGTTCCCAGGAGGCTGAGTCATGCTCGCAATAACAGCATTGCAAGTGGGGGGCAATTGGACCCAGAGGCCTCCACCCCTGTTAAACGACAGGCGGTCTCTGGTCACAAAGATGGCTTCTTTACTCCTCTCTCAAACCAACATTGCTGTTCATCCAGGATGAGAACATCTTCATCCCTGAAAGAGTGACCGCTGGCCTGCAGATAAGTTTAAACTGCAGAATCTTGGTCTGATGATGCTGATATTTTGTGCTGGGCCACCCTTTTGTTCACTACCCAGCGTTAGCCTGTTATTGGGAGCAGGACTCAGCCCCCTGGAAGCAATAAATCTTTATCAGACCACTAATGATCGGTTGGTTGGCTGATGAGCATCCAGTTGTGATTGTCACCGTTAAACGTGTAGATCCACTATGCAAAGGCAGTGCTTATAAGGCTGCGATTACCTACAACAATACAGACTGAAGAAATCTCGCAGAGAAAAGACAAGACGTTTCAACAAAGAAGAACCCGTGTAGAGGACCTATCCAATTTCTTTTTTGTATTTTTCTATCTGGATTATTGAGATGCATCAGGATATTTATAGAAGTATAAATTGCCTAATCATGTTTACGTTTCCTCTACTTTTGCTCTAACATTAAAGCATTTAGAATGCTTTAATTATTGTGTTCATTAGTATGCACCGTACTGTCTTATTCGATAACTTCGATAAAGTTAATTTATTTCTGTAACTCAATTCACTAATTTAAAACACATTGTTTGGATTAATTACACACAGAATTATATTTTCAACCCTTTATTGCTATATTTCTGTTAGTTATATAGATCCTCTGCTTACAGCCAATGGAAACACAACTTTTAAGAATAGAATATTACATCAAACCAATAAAACAAAAACAGTCCTAAATGCAGACATGTGGGCTTAATGAAAAATCTGTTTAATATCTGCATAAACAGTTATTAAAGGGTACTTTTTAATCTAACATAAGAGCCTACTTGGAACAAATGTTCTATGTTATTGTAAATTACTGTTTGTTTCCTAACACAAACTGTCCTCTGGTTTAATGCTTATTATTAGGAAAAAAATACATTAAAATGGACATATTTATGGCTTTTTCTTATCTTTTCTTTTCTCTTCTACCCCCGTCCCCCTAATTTCTGTCCTTCCCATCACATCTGCAGAGCGTCCCCAGCCGCCCAGGAAGCTGTCTGTTCCACAAGATGAGGTCGAAGCTCGCCGGCTCCGTCTCTACTGGGTGACTGGTGGCTCAGGCTCCTCTCCGCTGAGGTACTTCACTTTGCAGCTGAAGGAGCTGCCGAGCGGGCCATGGAAGACCCATACAGCCGACATCCCACACAATGTGACCTCCTGGACAGTCGACAGGTACTCAAGCATTTATCAGCAGCACGGCTGTTTGACCACAAAAAAATGCAGGACATCTTGTTAGGGAAAGCAGCAACGGTGTAAAGAGTGTGTTCAACAGTATGTTTCTGTAATATAAACTGAAAAATTCAGCACGACTGGCTACGAGACTCAGTTGTCAATGTCTGTCTTTAACCAGTGAATGTAAATAAGATCTGTAGATTTTAAATGGCTTGAAACTGACATTTATTTACTAATCAACAAGTTTTTGTGTCTGGGTTTGGTTTTTGAAGGGCCCAAATGTTCTTTAATAATGAACTAAAAGGAAACTTACAGGGAGAATCGAAGAATGAACAGGTCAAGAAGCTCGGGCAGAGTAACAGGAAAGAGTAATGGAGCAACATGGCAGTTTAACTTAACAATCCAGCAATGGGCAATGACAACCAGTGAGCTTTACTGAGGGGAGAGTGGAGAATGACATATAATTCAGCTATGTTAGTCAGGGGGTTATGGGGAGCAGCTGAGGTAGAAGGTAAGTAGGGACTCTGAGGGAAAGAGACTAATTAGCATTAGTAGAGCTGAACCAAGACACAAAGAATCTACCAAATCAGAAATAACAGAAGCTAAGAAACTGACCCAAAGTGATAAACTGATACGGAAAAACCCTAATGGCAAAAATAACAACTGAATATGAAAAACCTTAGAACATAATAAACAATGAGAAAGTGATAAAAACACAAAACAAAACAAAAAAAATTCAAACACCTAAGGATGAATTTTGTGCTTTTAGAAACAAAATCCAAATTTGAAATTTGATGCATACTAACAGTCTGTACTGGAATTGTTCTGAATGGGTCTGTTTCATTGAGTACTGAAATATGATTGTGTGTATAATATAATATAATTACATTTTCTACCCACACTTTTTGAAAAACAAAACACTCAGAAGTTTTGGACAAAGCTACTGCTATACTATAAAATGCTGTGCTATAAAATACAACATATTTTATAAGGATTTGGTTTCATACACCAGCACAAATTGGAGGATAATTGTGAACTGGCAGAAAACGGACACATTCTTTTTAAGCTTTTTGGTAATTAAAACGTGCATTTGTATTCAGTCGCTGCTGAGTTAATACCTTGTAGATCTGCCTTTTGCTGCAATTGCTGCTCCAGATCATGCTGCCAGTGTCCCTTACATGGGTTGTAGCAAGATGCAGATGAGACTTTTAATGGCTTTCTTTCAACAACTGCCTCTCGCTCATAAAGACCAAATTTGTGGGCAGCTAATAGTTGTCCTATCATCAAATTCTCCCTTCTGAGCTGTGGATATTGTTTTATAATTTAAAACTCTTTTACTCACTATCCCTAACCTGTCTGCAGTGCCATGATGCTGCTTATTTTCTAACAGTCTCTAACAAACCTCTAAGACCTTCACAGAATACCTGCGTATATACAGACAGATGAACTAATTAGGTGATTTGTAACAACTGGTGGTCGCACTGGGCTTTCTTTTAGCATTTTAGACTAATATGGACTGAAAGCAGATGCAATCCAAACCTTTTACATTTAATATCTATCTAGTAAATGTCATATTTTTTGCTGTTGTAATATGAATATGAGTACATTTGCTTGGCGTTGGACATTACGGTGTCAAATAGGAAGGTGAAGAATACAAAATGGCCAATGTGGAGTTAGGAGAAATGGGAACAAACTGTTTCTAGAACATTTTTATTCAGCTTGATCATCTGTCTGTAAAAAAACTTTCTACAACTTTGTGGCAAACCCAGTAGTAAGGAAACATTGTGAAAATATATCCATCAAAGAAAGAGATGACAGTCGGAGTAAAATGATCATGATTACTCCATAAACAGGAAGGAAGTCTGTCACCTATCACCCCGACACAGCAGCAACCGCTCTGACTTCTACTTAAATCCGTTTTTCATCTTTCTCCGTCCACTCCCAAGCTTTCAAGCTTGACTGTGTCCCCCTGTCCATTCCTTCTTAAGAGCAGCTTTTGCCTTTTCACGTGTCACCCCTCTCGTTGTCACCATCCCCTTCCCTTTTTCCCTCCATCCATCAACAACCTCTGCTTTCAGAAACCATCAGCCATGCATTTTTTTTCTTTTTTTTCCTACAAGCATCACCCCTGCTCTGCCAGCTGAAGGAGGCTTCAGCGTTATTGTCTCTTCCATTTCCCATCCCTGTCTCTCTGCTCTCCATGATAGCGTCATTAAGGCAGGGACCAGCATCGGTCAGACGGGATGGCTACTCTAACTTTGCCCAACAAAGCCGGAGAAGCGGGGCTGTGATGACTTTTTTTTACCAGCGATGGGAGTGTGCTCCGCGGCTGTTTAAGCGGGCTCCTTCTCGAGCGATCACAGAGCTATTTGAGATGCTGGAGTGGGCTCTCTCAGTGTGTCTGTTTCGACCTGCCTCGGGGACAGTCTGTCTGCCATCACTGTGGAGCCGCTGTTGTTGTTTTGATGCCATTTTCTGAGCTCTCGTCGCAGCAGCGGATGGAGGAATTAACTTGCATCGCTACATGCTCACTCATACTTACTTTTTATGAGTGCTAATTGTTGTTTCCACAAAACTTTAGAAGCAAAACATCATGCCCCCCAGGCTTATATACACAGGCACACTTTTCTCACATACATCTTCAAACATTGTCCTTAACACCCTCCCAGTGCTGTTGGCGCCCCACCTAGTTTATGCTCGGCGTCTTTGATGTTCTATTCCTTTCTGTACACAAATCTACAGGGCATTTCTGGTCCCTCATTGAGCCGAGCTCATTATTATAGAGGAGGACACTTCTCCCCTGTTGCTGCCTGCTGAATTTCTGACTGGTCTTGTGTAGTCCCCTGGGTGCTCTGTAAATAAATTCTGCAGAAAGACCATGCAGGAAAGATGTTTGCGCTGACTTACTTTGAATTACTTGTTTTAACTTGTGCTCATAATATGTGGGAACAGTTCAAATGTGGGAGGTGGTTTTATACTTTGATGAAATACTCTAATCGATTTCATTCAGAGGGTTCAAAACCACTTCTGATACATGAATTGAAACACCTGCCAATAGTTTACTTTCTGGTGTAGCTTATAGGATTTTTATTTTTTTTTCTCTCACTAAGCTTTGTGTATTTGACACATTTCCCTGTTGGCATTAGCAAAAGACTGTCAGATCAGACAGATGTGATGGAACAATGATTAGGACCATGCTTTGACTAGGCCATTTTAGTGTGAATTTTTCATCTAAACTATTCAACTGTAGCTCTGGCTGCACATTTAGGGTCACTTTGCTGTTAGATGATGACTCTAAGTCTTTTGCAACCTTCTTCCAAGATTGCCTTGTTTTTAGCGTAGTCCATCGTCTCATCAACTCTGACCAACTTCTCTCTCCCTGTTAGAGGAATTCATCCTCAGAATATGTTGTTGCTGTCACCACCATGTTTCATTGTAGAGACAATATGTCCTGGGTTATTTTTGTGTTTTTTTTTCTCTGCACAAAGAGATTTGCATGGAGGTCAGACAGTTTAATACTGGTCTTATTTGACTAGCGCACTTTCTCCCATGTTTGCTGTGTGTTGAGCTAAGCTGCAAACGAGACTTCGTATGGCTTTCTTCTTGCAACTCTTCCGTAACGGTCAGATTTGTAGAATATGTGAATAATAGTTGGCCTTAGATTTTACTACCTGAGTTTGGGATCGCTGCAGCTCCTCCAGAGTTGGCTGCTTCTCTGATTGATTTGCTTTTTGTTTGGCCTGTGAGCGAGGTGGAAGTCCATGTCTTGGTAAGCTTGCGGTTGAGTGTTGCTGTTTCCACTTTCAGGTACCGTATTTTCCGGACTACAAGTCGCTCCGGAGTACAAGTCGCACAAGCCATAAAATGCAAAATAAAGAAGAAAAAACATATATAAGTGGCGCTGGTGTATAAGTCGCATTTTTGGGGGAAATTTATTTGATAATATACAACATCAAGAACAGACATGTCATCTTGAAAGGCAATTTTAAATAAAAACAGAACAGAGGCAACAACAGGCTGAATAATTGTGCGGTTAGCTTACGCTACATGACACAACTGAGAACGTGCCTGGTATGTTAACATAACATATTAAAAGCTATTCAGATAACTATAGCATAAATAACATGCAAAGAAGGTTAACCAAAGCGCCCGTGTCACTCCAAATAACTAAAATCCAGTGAAATCTTCATCCTCTGTGTCACTTTCAAATAACTCTGCTAACTCTGGAGGTAGAAGATGCGGCACTTCCACTTCTACGTCGCTTACGTCTGATTCAACACAGGCCTAGAGCGCCCTCTTGCGGTTTGGTGTGAAAATAACAGGTGTAATGATATACCGGTAAAAATGTGTAATAATTTCACACATAAGTCGCTCCAGAGTATAAGTCGCACACCCGGCCAAACTATGAAAAAAAAAAGCGACTTATAGTCCGGAAAATACGGTAATTGATATTCAATGGGATACTTGGGATATAGTTTTTATGGCTTTTGGTCCTTATGTTGTGAAAGGGAGGGGTGGAGGCATAAAATACTTCAGAAAGTAACATTGATTAAAAAGGTGCTCTGAAAAGCTGCAACAGAGCTAATAAGTAACAGTGCAATCTAATGAATGATTTTGTTGTGAACAGTCATTTTTCATTCATTCTTAGTTTTAAATAACACAACAGGGCAACTCATGAATAACCTCTAACATTTTTGCCAGCACTGACAAAATCCTACATATTCACTGGTATATGCAGATTGAAAGCACAAAACAATAAAAATAAAGCAACTATGTGCTCCTACAAGTGTACATAGTATTAAAATGAAATAGTATCACTGTAATATTACGACACAATTTTCAACAGTCCAGATGTTTCCATGAAACACTTAAATAAATGTCTTTTATATTTTCATGACCATCAGCACTAGCAGTGGGCTTTTCAACAAGTGCCTCCTTGTATGCCTAATCTGGCAAATCTGACAAATATATAAAACAAATCTGAGTATACAATTAACAGAATAATTATTATATTTAACTAGCTAAATGTACCTTATTTTTGGCTATAGACTTAAACTTCCAGGATGAAGTCAGAGAACAAATGAGCTGCAGCAGCACAGGTCCATGGAGTCTGGAATCGGTGGACGGATCAGTTCACCTCACTCAGATATCACAACAAGTATAAAAATTAATGTTGGAGCCGATACTGATATTGGATTGGATCGGTCTCACATTCAGTTCTCGTTAGACTTGTATCACCTTCATTTGAGTGTAGGGGAGGCGAAGAGATAATGCGTTCAGCCTGATTTGCTGCTGTTTTATATCAGTCTGATAACAAGGGTCTCCAGAGTTAAGTATTTTCAAATTGGCTGATATGTATTGTTATTCTGGGCTCATTAAATCCTTCACCTTGAACAGAGGAGAAATGCAGATGTTGTCTGAATATTGCAATAAAAACACTGTGACGCTGGAGACGGCTAGGAGAGGTGAGGTCTAATTGTTATTCAAGCGCTCGCGTGGTCTTCTAAGGCCAGCGAAAGAGCAAAACATGTCTGAAAGAAGGTGAGAAGGTTATATTAGAAAAATATTTATCCTAAGCTATTAAAAGTACACGGTGGAGTTTTAAACTGTTGTTTTCTGTTTTGGTAAGCAGTTTCATTTGTCTTTGTGACTTAAATAAAGGCCTTTTGGGGGATAAGCAAATTGTTTCCACAAGTGAAGAAAAATCCTCTTGCGAGAAATTATTAAAGACCATGTTGTTAACTCAGTTTAATTAAATAAGTAGATATTTTTGCTGCATAAACGTTATTGTGGAAAAGACTAGAAGTTTTCTGCCTGTGCATTAAGAGTTGCTCTGCACCATCATTGGCTGGAGCACCTGCCAAACATAATTAACAGCAGCCAGTTGAGCCTCAATATTCTGGGACTTTCCAAAGTAGCAGCACACAGACATTGCAGAAGGACTTTAGGAGAGCAATACAGACTTATTTCTGTTGTTTTAAACGGAAGAACACCACTGTGCATGTGCAGAAAAGAGCAACAGACATTTTAGTCTAAGGTGGATTGAGCTATTTTTAGAGCGGGCAACATGTTGGTGACCTGTCATATATTTTTTTCCAATGGTTACAAATAATTTATATCTCTTTATATCTGGTTCGTGTTCCCACCTTGTACCCAAAATGAGTGCTCCATGGTATTGCAACATGTGGTTATATTGGTAAATATTGTAAGGATTTTATATATCTTGCAATTAATCCGTATTCATATCTATCCCATCCAAGCTTCCAATTTCATGTGTCCTTTAGCATTGTGTCAACACTTACTGTTTCAAGTGTGGGCATCTACACCAGGCGCTCGTTAAAACTGCCTGAATATATAATCGGCATGAAAAGTGTGAACTTAAAACACTTGCAATCTTACAATTATTGCATTCTAAACAGCCTTTTGTCATTGTATTAAACGCAATAAGGCCACCCTATCCAAAGTGTTACCAGGCAAACGACTTAGGTTGTTCTGTAATGCGTATAAAGCTGAGTGTTATCAGCCAGACTCTATTAGCCGACTCTGACAGCAGCTACGGATCACTGTGTGAGATGAATAGCACAGAATAAAACAAAATAGACAAAAACGTCACTTTTTAAATAAAAAAAATACTGTGCAGTCTTTTAATTAAATAAAGTAAATAAAGCATTTTTATTCCATATTTAGTTTTATTAGTTAATCTGAGTGTCAGCAAACGTAATTGGGATTCAGTTCTTCCTGCCTTGCTGACACAGCAGCCCCATCTCTTCTCTACTCTTCACAATGGGAAATACAAGAGAACATGCTGTTCCAGTAAGGCAAATGTGTGCTTAGGTTCATAATTTGGAAATAGCTTCAAGTAATAAGCTACTCATATAACCTTGTCCATATTTAAACTCTGTCTCACCACCACACACTGTTTGAGTAATTGTCTCAGAGGCAAAAACATATTAAACACAGTAAGATTTTCACAGAGAATGTTGCTACTCGAATCAAAGATGATTTTTTTTTTGTATTTTTTGTTTTACACACCTTCACTAGGACGACCAGTAAAGGTGGAGAGGCACTGTACATGTACAGAAATGTATCTTTTATCTGCTACGCTTGTAGTCTATCTCTCCCCGTAGCATCATGAAGCCAGAAGCCAAGCGACTCGGCTCAGCATTAACTAAACCAGTTACTGTAATAATTTTTTACAAACATCATTCGGCTGATTGCATGATCCTGTCTCTCACTTTTAGTTTCTCTCAGCATTAGGGAGATTTAATGAGACGATGGCTGCCAGCAAATTGTGCCTTTTTTGTTCTCATAAACGTTTGTGTTTTGTCTTGGTAAACCGTTAAAAAAACACATTTCAGAATATTTGTTGTTGTTTTTTTGTTGTCGATTTTTATTTATTTTTTTTCATCTCATCAACCCACGCTATGTGCTTTTGCCAGAATGCAAATTTATGCACTAATTTATTAAGGGATAAGAGACCTCTGTTTGGCAAATTAAATGGTTCACAATGGGTACTGAAACTGAAATAAATGTTGTGAATTATGCATGACGGTAATGGCGCAACAAGTCTTTTTAATATGAATGTCCGGACATGCGGATTTAAATTAGCCAACATTCTGACATAGGAATCCGTCTATAGCGGGTTTTCCTCTGCAGCTTGTGAAGTTTGTGCCTGTTTGCATCTTCAGGCTGAAGCCCTTCACATCCTACAAGCTTCGAATGTTGGCCACCAATGACGTAGGGGACAGTGTCCTGAGCAAGGAGACGGAGGCGGTCACGACTCTGCAGGACGGTAAGGACCTGGGCTGGAATATTAAGAGAACAAAGAGAAAACCGGATGCAGAGGAGCTGAAGTGGAATGGACGATCCGCTTCACTCTTTGCCTGTTTTCTTTCCAGTGCCTAATGAGCCTCCAGTGATCCTCTCAGTGAAACCAACAACTACTACCTCAGTGATGGTGCAGTGGAAGGTATTTTTTGTTCTCCAAACATTAACAGAAGTCCTTTTATAAAAACACAGACGTACTCAACCAGCACTACTTTTAGAGCTGGGGGATAAATCGATTTAATCGATTAATTCGAATTTACAATTCTTTAAGATTTCATTTTTGGAAAATCTGGATTTTATTTTGCTAATACGCTCATTGGGTTTCCATGAAGAGAACAGCATGTGATGCTGAATATATGTTTAGGCAAATATATTGTCAAAATATTGTTAAGTGGAAACTTTTTTTTTACCATAATACAAAGTACTTTATTTACTTATTTACTTTTTTTTTTTTAACTTAGTTTGAAGTTCACAAGTGCAGTGAAGCCTGTTCTTAGCTCAATGTGTATAACCACTAGTAGCAAATGTTTTGTTATATTTTCATTGTTTATAATGGCACGGCTACCTTCTTGTTTTACAAGCATGTTTCACAGCTTGTTTTTAGTTGCACTTTGAATTCAGGTCAACTCCCTGACGAAATGCTTGACATAAAAAGCAAGGTTTTAAAATAATTTCCTTAATTTCTTTTTATGAAACAAAAAGGAGGGGAAAAAAATCGATTAATCGGATTTGGTATGATAAAATCTGAGATTTATTTTTTTAATCCATATCGCCCAGCCCTAACTACTTTGCAGGATCAGATTAATCACTCCTGCCAGGGTTTTATTGTATGTTAAAACTGAGCTCTGTGTTGGTGTCTGTCGATCCTGTTATCGTTATTTATTAAAGGGGAAAGGAAGCGGCAACAAACAGGGGGATAAAAAATCTCAACTGGGGGAGAGAAGCCCAACACTTAAAGATTGTATACCTGCAGGCGATATGTTACAGGTTGAACGGGGCCCTTGGCAGTCAATCCAGCAACAGAGGATAGAGAGAGTGAGAGGAAAAGACAGTAGATCCCTTCTGAGTACTTTACAGCTTGCTTCCCTTTCTCTTCTGTCTGTAAATGTCTTTTCTCATCTTTGTAGCCTCGTGTCAAAGCAGAAAGAGGCAATGAAAACACAAAGTCACCAGCAATTTCATCACCCTTTACAAGAGTGCCAAACCTATTGAAGCATCGCTTCCCCCTTTTGCAAGTTACTGCAAGACCAATACTCTAACCCTTTAAATTGGATGACTAATAAAATTGGGCTCAAATACAGTTCTGCTGGCCTTCCTTTGTCCTGTCTGTCACAAAAAAAAAGGAGCTTGGTTGAAAAATTGTAATAGGCTCAGAAGTTCCCTTTGAAGAAGTTTATTACTAATGTCTGTGCATGTGTGTGTGTGTGTGTTGGTTTGCCTGTTTTCCAGCGCCCCACTGAAGACAGTATTAACGGGGTCCTGACTGGATACAGACTGTATTACAGGGAGCTCCTTGCGAATGCGTCCGCTTTCAGTGATGCAGGAGTCCAGACAGCCAAAAACCACACCACAAGTGCCCTCATTACAAGTGAGTAGATCTGCTTTGTGTGGAGTAAACCGGCCACTGAGACAAGTCCACTATAAAGGCAATCATTTAAAAAAAAAAAAACAACTATGTTATGTAGTGTACAAAAGCACCTTTAATTTAACTTTTCATCTACAGTAACTGCTTTTCTCCAGATCACTTGACCACGAGCTTTCCAGACCAATGATCTGATCAAACGTATCTTTAATTTTAGAAAGTTGGCTCATTGCCCACTAAAGAGAGGCTGGATCTGCCTGTCAGATTTGGTTGTCATAAATAGATTTATTTGTTTGCTAGTATCTGTGCAGCTTTCCTGCGAGCTCTTGCTTCGTTTTTTTCCTACACAATTTGAACATGTGCTCAACGTCACTTTACGTAACGCAACTTTCTTTAAAAGGGTTTACGTTTGTAAATTGTTAATTCAAAATAGGGAATCACCAAGACGCCCAAAAGTTGTTTTTGCGGAGATTTCGATGCTATGATATTCGAGAAAACTGCTCTGTAGTGCACCTGAACAACTTAAACTTGGCCTTTCACCTAAAAATGCTGCTTTTCTCCAGGTCCCTTTAAAATGTCTTTGTGCAAAGTCATGAAAATAACCTCTTATTTACGCAAGTGGTATCCCTGAATCTCCTAAATATGACACAAACACGACTTTAATCACTGTTTTTTTTACTTTCTTTTCATATGAAGGATTCCAACAGGTGTTAAAAGTGTTCCATAAGATGAGAGACAAGTATTTGGTCAAGCTTATATGATTGATCTTATTCTTCAAACAGAAGGTTAATTATTGATCGAGCCAAACTGATCAGTAATGAATGCTGTGGTAACACAGTGACTAAAGGGATGACTAAAGGTTGAAATTTAGGTTCTCTGACTTTAATGTAAGTGTTTTGGGAAAATAATAGAACCCAGTTATTATTGACCAAGCTTGCATGTTACCCCCACTCATCCTCTAAATGGTGGGTTAAACCCTCATGACGTCTCCTTCCTTGGAAACACGAGCTTCTGAGATGTAGTTTCAGGAAACTCTAAAAGAACCCATCATGAAATCATCCGCCAATGATTCAGAGAGCAGTTTGATGAAACTGTTAGATTCAGCTTTCTTTCTTTGGTCTTTTACTTTGGTGTAAAATTCCTGAAAGGAGTTTTGCTTTCCACTTCAGTTCAGCATCACTTAGTAACTTACTTTATTTTGACCTCATGTAGCTTAATTGGGGCACAGTCTAGTATTTATTATTATATTTAAAAAGCAGAAGAATAAAACCCCGTCAGGAACAGTGAACATCTGCTTTTTCACAAGGCCACCCTTACTGCACCTTAACAATAGAGTAATAACATGTCATTATGCTCTGGGCAACATGCTGTTATGTACAGTCAGACGTGTCTGCAGATATAGACTGGCGGACAATTTTCTACCCGCTCCAAAGTATAGAGTCATGCAACAATAGTGAATCAAAAAAAAAAGTCTTTGAAATGTTTTCCTCTTCAATAGAGTGATTCTATTAAATTACATTATAATTGAGCGGTTTATTGTTGAACTTGAAGCACAATTGATTTCCTCTTCCTCTGTCTTTCTTTCACTCCGCCAAAGACAAGAGCACCTTCAAGACAGTCAGCAGTGCCTCGCTCACAGAGTTCGAGCTGACACGTAAGTTACAAAGTCAACCAACATGCAGCTGAAGTCAGACGTTTGCATACACTGATCATCGTTATAAATATCATATTCATTTGATCTGCTCATTTTCTATGGTGAAATTATTGTCCAACATACAGTTTCAATGATGTTTACAAACTAGAAATGTGTGTAAGAGTTAAAATTTGTGGAGGATTTTCTCTAATCTACACAGGGTCAAACTTATACATGCAAACTCAATTATGTACATTCATCCTCACAAATATTTGGTTAAATGTCCCCTTGGAGATTACAGATAAACCATTGTAGCCATTAAAAAGAGTCAGGCATAAATATTAATTACCGTATTTTTTAGGTTATAAATCGCTCGGCAATATAAATTGCATCAGTCAAAAAATGTGTCATAAGCCGGTAAAAAAAAAACATATATTAATCGCACCGGACTATACGCATTTATCTATAAATTTATTTCACACAATCCAAGACTAAAAACTGACATTTAATCTGGTAAGCCAGTTTATTAAATTACACAGCTGCATCCACAATCGGCTGAATAACGTGGAACATAGCTGGGAGGATGAATGGAGTGAACTAGCAACTCCAACCAGCAAGATTTTATCCAGCGCATTTCAGCTTAATGGGCTGTTTAGCTGAAAGTTGTAAAATTTACTCTGAAATTAGACCGTGGGCGTAACGGTGCTATGCGCTAAGCTAACAGTACGACACGGATGTGTCGTGAAGCTCATGTGCATCAGTGAAGCTGTAAACCACCCGAACAACAGACCTGTAAGCTAGCGCTAGCTGTTATTAGCTTCACGGACAGCCCACTAACGGGGTTCTGTCGCGGTCTGGGCCCTTCGAGCTGCACCATGCAACGCTCTCCTGCCTGAATGCAGACTGAAACAACTAAACAACAAACAAACAAACATATTGTCAGTCTTTCTTGTCTATAAGTTAATGTTTCAATTGATTTTTAAGCGCTACAGGAGCAGGATATGGTTTTCATAAGCCTAGCGAGCCCTCTTGTGGCTATAGACGGTAATGTTTACTCCTTGGTTCATGCTGATCAATATGAATTACCATTTAAATTTTATTTTTAAGTTGCAGGGTCGGCCCAACTATGAAAAAAAGTACAACTTATAGTCCAAAAAATACGGTACCTTAATTTAAATTTCCTGGCAGGGACCTTGCTATTTAACATTTAAAGGGGACATATCATGCTTTTCAGTTCTTCCTTCTCACATTGAAATCCTTCAGTTGTGGTCTATGTAAAGTGGAACTGCAATGCTTTGGTCTGAATTCCTCGTTAATTTACACCCACATTCCCACTTTTTACCCCTGTTCTGAGGGCGTCTGAGAGCAAATTTGGTACTGTCTCTTTAAATCTTGAGGAGGCACCTCTGATTTCTCTATGTGCCTATGTAAATTAAAGAGAATTCACTATATGCACCCTTAAAAAAGAATGTTTAAAAAGAATCATCACCATCATGCCAACTATGAGTGACTGGAACTGTTTGTGATTTCATGGTCCGTACAGTATAGATTCATAAAAAAAAATAATTAAAATTACATTTTTGTTTTCAGAACTAAACAAGTTCAAACGTTATCAGATTGTGATGACAAGCTACAACATCATCGGTGAGAGCCCTCCATCCGTTCCGGTCGAGGTGTCTGTTGGGGAGGCAGGTAGGTGAAAAGAAAGAAACATATGTTGTACTTTGAGATATAATCGAAGAAAGGTTTGTGTAAGTGTTGTTTCCCTGTTTATTTATTTAATTGAATTTCTTATTTGGGAGATTTCATAGTTGCTGATTGTCTGACAGCATTTGTATCTTTAACATGGCCTTCACTAGCCTCGTGAGACCATCCTGATCTCGCGAGGTTTCAAGGTTTCACTCGCAGATCAGTCTGGCTACTCTCCGTTAAAGAAAATTTGGAGCCGTTCACCAAACGAACGTCCAATCAGCGTTGGCTTTGAGGCGGGTTGAGGTGTGACGCAACGGGAAGCGCGTCAGTTCAGTCTAAACAACATGGCGGTTTCAGCCGATGAAACTAGCGTTAGCGTGGCTATCGAGCAAGTTTTATCGGAATTACAGAGTATTTCTCTGCTGAGCTAACGAGCCTTTACCTGCAGCAGCAAGAGTAGCTTGGCTTGTGGTTGTGTTTTCGTCCTCGCTCTGTTACGAGCGACGACGAATCTGATTGGTTCATTTGGCCCGTCTATCACCAACATTGGCCAATCAGCTAACCAGTATTTTCGCCCCTTCCCAAAGTTACTTCAACGGAAGGTTTCCAGATGGATATGCGGAGCAAATCTATCTGGCGGAGTCAGGTAAGGCCTTCACTGTGAAAAAGAAAGTGTATCTAAGAAGGTGTATCCATCTGTTGCATCAAATCCTCATTTCAATGTAATCTCCTTTCCATGGCAAGCATTTGGCAACAGTGGAGAGGAAGAACTTTAGTTTTACAGGGAGAAACTTTCTTCCGAACAATCCTAGTTGTTATCCTCTCCACAAGATAGAGAGGACTGGGCTAAGAGGACAGGAGCAAGAAAAGCACAGATGCACTTGGCCAGGTGTACTTTCTACGGAGAAGACAAACAGCAAGACTTTATCGCAGCAGTAATTGCAAATAAATTGATGTAGGGAAAATAAAGTTAGCACAGCAGAATGAGGAATGGGGTTGGCCTACAGCGGCCTAAGCCTAAAATTAAAGCTTTTTTTAAAAAGGGAAGGTTTGGCCCCAGTTTTCAAAAGAACTGTGAGCTGGACCTACTGAAAAATCTGCCTCCCATTTTACTTTTAGACAATCTGGGACCTACGAATAAACCTGCAGTCTAAGAGACATGTTCTGTTGAGAAAATATACAAGAATGAGTTCTTTAGGAAAATCTAGAAAAAAAATGTTGAAAGACCTGATCAATATGGCCTTGTATAAATGGATTAATACCTCTTTAATTTTATAGAGTTTTGAATAAAAATAATGTGAAAACATCTCTTTCATGGCCACAGGTGTAAAAATTCCAGCGCCTAACCATGCAGACTGCATACAAGCATTTATGAAAGAATATCATGATGGGATGCCACTTGTGCAGTAAATCAAGTCATGACTGGCTGCTAAGAAGAGCTGGGCAATTAATTCTAATTTATAATTTTTTTATATTCGATTTTTGGGAAAATCAGGATTTTTATTTCGCCAATGCATTTGGGCTTCCATGAAGAGGATAGCATATAATGCTGAATATATGTTTAGGAAAATATGTTGTCAAAATATTGTAAAGAGGAAACCTTTTTTCACCGTAATACGAGACACTTTAATTTATTAATTTGCTTTTTTTTAAGTTAGTTTGAAGTTACACAAGTGCAGTGAAGCCTGTCCTTAGCTCATTGTATAATACCATATCTTTATTGTTTACATGGCAGGGCCGCCATCTTGTTATACAAGCATGTTTCACAGCTTGTATTTAGTTGCGCATTGAATTCAACTCCCGGACAAAATGAATGCAATAAAAACATGTTTTTTCTTTTAATTTCTTTTTGTGAAACAAAAAGGAGGAAAAAAATAGATTAATTGGATATAGTGTAATAAAATTGGAGATTTTATTTTTTAAGCCATATCGCCCAGCCCTGCTACTAAGTAGCTCACAGTCAACTGTTAGCATTATTATAACAAAGTACAAGCGACTGGCAGTAACAGCAGCTCAGCCTTGAAGCGACACTGTAAAATCAGCAGATGTCAGCAGATGCTTATGTTCAGGTGGCCTTCAGATTAGCTCAATATGTGGTGAGCTTCATGGAGTAGGTTCCCATTGCTAAGCTGCTGCTTCTGAGCCTTACATCTGCAGGGCAAGGCGGTGTAAAGAACACCTACTTGAGCAGTGGAGAGCTTTTCTCTGGGGTGATGAATCTTCCCTCTCTGGCTTGCAATCCATTGAAGTTGAGTCTATTTGGCAATTAGCCAGAATTACAAATCTGGCCTTGCTGCACTGTGTAAAATATAAAGTTTGGTGGAGGGAAGATAATGGTGTGGGGCTTTTCTTAAAAATTGGGCTCTTCCCTTTAGTTCCATTGAAATGAACCCTTAACAGTTCAACATAAGAGATTTTTAACAATTTCATTCTCTTGATGCTGTAGGAAACAATTTGCAGATGGCCCCTTCAGTTTTAGCATGACTGCAGACCAGTGAACAAAACAAGCTCCATAAAAGATATCAAGTAGCAAATTTTGTATGAGTGAACTTAACTGACCTGCACAGAACCCTGACCTCAGCCCAGTAACACACCGTTGAGATGATTTAAAGTGGTGATTGCTAGTCAGGCCTTGTTGTCCAGCATCAGTGTCTGACCTCACAAATGCACCTCTGGAAAAATGGTCAAAAAGTCCCATAAACAGGCTCCAAAACTTTGAGGAAAGCCTTTCCCAAAAGAGTTGAAGCTGTTTTAGAAACAAAGAAGTGGACTAATACATTATTAGAACCCCATTTCTTTTGACAGTAGGGGGTATATTGTATCTGCAACTGTGGCGTCTCTGCATTTGGGGCCAGTGGGGCCAGGCAATATTGTAAAAAAAAAAAAAGACAGACAGACAGAAAGACAGATTCTAACAATTCTGTTATAAACATTTGTGTCTACATATCTATGTCTGCCAGAAAACTCACAGGCACAGTAGGCTAAATCCACTCTGAAATCGCAGAGTGCACGCCCAACACGCTCTCAGTAGACAGTGTGGGGCACAAATCCTCTGGCCCCAAGCTCGGTTCGTCCAATCAAAATAATTGAATTGCACGCGTCACGTTTATGTTCTGCCAGAAAGTGTGCCACTACCTAGTGTTGGCCGTCCTTGCTATCTTCTTAAAGGATTGATGTAAATCTTTTCTGTTCAATAAAATTACATAGCTACAATTAAAATCAACCTCTAAATTAAATTTAGATTATATAAAATGGCATTTCCAATGTGTTGGTTTATGCTAATTTATCTGTCTCATTTAAAATTGATCAAAGTCAGGTTGTATGCATCACAGAAAAATTAGTTGCTGCTAGTAGGTGTTGAGTTTTTGTGCCCCACTTAACTTATGCCAGAGACAACACTGGTGTCTACATGGAAAAAGTAGATATCAAAAGTCCTTCATTTTGTGTTTTGCTTCTTTCAGAGATTGAAGGGGAAAAATTTAAACTCAACACCGGACATGACCTCCCCCCACAGAAAAAAAGTTTTTCCTCCATTACATTTTCAGTCAATGTAGATGCTCAGATCAGAGTTTTGGTAGCTTTTAGGATTTCATCAACAACCTTTCATGTAACTGTGTGATGTGGTTCAAAGCTTCTGGGAAACCGAGCAGACTTTGAGTGAGAAAGATTTTAGATTTTATGGTGATTTAGACATTTTTTTATTATTTTTTTCCAGTCTCTTCTTCTCCAGTGTGCTTTGTTCTATCCTCGCCTCCTGGCATTGGTCCCCCTTAAGTAAAATTATCTCTTAAAGCCATCGGTCGTGTTCTCTAATAGTCCGTGTCCGTGCATGTATATCCATCTGGAATACGACACAAGGTCAACTATTTTGTAGTGAAGGCCGTGTCCCTCTTTCGCTTTCGCTGGAAAGTCGAACCGGGAGTGCAAACACAGCCGGCTCTCTTTGTCATTCCCTCCTCAGTTACAAAGACACACACACACACACACACACACACACACAGGAAGACAGTTGCACGCTGCGAACAGCAATGCAGGTAAACAGATTTGCACATTGCTTTAGAAACACCTCCACTCACAGTGCTGCTGTCATTTCACCTGTGCAGAGTGAGAGTGTGCTTGCAGAGTTTAGTAGGCCATACGTACCACATAGCACGGAGTAAAAGGTGAGGATAAGGGAACGTATCGGGAGGAGGGAGGGGGGGGGGGGAGTCAGAAAAGCCTGGAGGGGGATGATGAAATCAGGTGATATGGACTTCTCTTCCAGCCTCAGGTGCACACAGCTGAGCGTTCATGCTCATGTGCAGTACAGTGGAGTAACAAGGTCCTGCCTGAGGCCCATTCTAATTGGCGGGGTAGAGCATATTTTTCCTGCTTCCCGTTCTTTTAACATGCAGCTGCTCACGCGCGGTAACCCAACGCTCTCTCTCGTCTCTCCGGCTGCAGCTCCGTCGGTGGCGCCTCAGTCTATCAAAGTGTCAGCCGTGTCTCCCTCCGGCCTGGAAGTGACCTGGGACACGCCGCCCCCGGAGACCCAGAATGGACTCATCCAAGGATACAAGGTGACTCGCAGGGAAAAACAAGCACAAACATGCAGGGAATAAATGCAACACGCCTGCCTGGGGAAAGGCAAAGCGGGACTCAAATACACACTTAGATAAGGGCTTGGAGTGAGTGTCCACATCAAGCACGCTGAAGGAGGGTTAATGCCGCCATGTCTTCAAGTGTCCTACAGACATGAGAGAAAGAATTAGGTTTAAAGACGGATGTGGAAAATCCTTTAATGGTTTCAGTATGATTTCTTTGCCCGTCCTCAAGCTTTTCCTTTTAGCACTTCAAATACAAGGGTATCTGTCCTGCTTTAGGGACATCGGCGCGTGTCAACGTTAAGGAGAGAAGTGTCATAGAAAGAAGGGCGTGTAACATTTTCAGAGCCAAGGAATGAGACGGACAAGTGATTCCCTCAGAATCCAGATCAGAGCCGAAGATCGAGGGATGGTGCTCAGAGTGCCACAGACTGGTGGGTTTGAGGAGGGGAGCATGAAGCACTGCAGGGGGTTAGGAGATTAAGATGAAAGAAAGACAGCAATGAAAGAATAATAAATACATTTAGAGGTTCTGACTCCTCTCAGGACTCTTGCTGTTTGATGAATTGCTCAGAAAACAGGATGGTAACACGTGAACAAGGAAAGGTGACAGATTCGCTGGTTATGCCTCTGATTCTTAGCTTTGTTTTTTTATGCCCTGCAAAAACAGATCTAAAAATAAGTAAAATGTTCTTAAAGTTAGTGTATTTGTCCTTGATTTGAGCAGGTAAATAAGATTATTTGCCAATGGAATGAGTATTTTGACCCCTAATATAAGATAATTAGACATTCTGCACTTGAAATAAGATGATGGAGATGAGTTGTTCCTATTTCAAGGTCAGAAATCTTGTTCCATTGGCAAACCATCTTATGTACCTGCTTAAATCAAGGACAAATACACATATTTTAAGAACATTTTACTTATTTTAAGTTCTGTTTTTGCAGTGTGTAGGATAAATTTTGCTCTTTGTTTTATTGAGTCCGTCTCTTTCTTTGGTTGGTCTGTTTTGTTTTATTTTAAGCTCCTGTTCGAAGTCCCTGCTCTTTGTTCAGTCAGTTTTCTGCCTCACCTGCTCTCAGTCTCTGATTAACAACCTGTTATTCATGTTTCATTTGCTCCCTCATGATATAAGTTTTTATTGTTTTTCTTTGTTCAGGGCCAGATCCTCACTGCTTCTCCTTCCCGTCTGCCAGGTTTTTTTTTATTTTTTAGTTCATGCCAAGTCAGCTTCTGCAGATCTTGCCTTGGCAGTCAGCTTGTTTAGTTTTGTGCTTATCAAAGATTTGTGGTCGTACCACCTGCCAGCCTCCTCTCTGGCTCTGCTGCATTCAGGGCCTAACCTCTGAACCGTAGATAGCGACGACACAAAGCTGTGTTTGGTCTTCAGAAACCATTTACACATCTGTTATGGAGGGCAGCAAGTTGTAAAATCTGGGATCCATCATTTGTACCAGAGGAGCTCTCGATGTATGGGATATGTCCCAAAATTATAGCTTGCTCTTTTGCAAACCTGCATTTCTTGTGTTATTGGTACCCATTTTACTCCTGGTAAACATTATCCAGAATAATCAAGTCGTTTTTCCTTTTAACGCAGTAGCTTTGAATAGCATTGGACAATAATTCAATATTAATATATATTGCAAAATATAACTTTAGTCAATAACGGTGATATGATATTTCCGATATTTCAACATACATTACAGTGTATGATTACAGCATTTGTCACTGAATGACGTTCTGAGTTTTTATGTAGATTTATGTTTTTTTTATTTTTAACACAATTAATTCTAAGTCATTGTATTGCATGAGTTTTATGAATATGACAAAATTATTGTCATAAGTTTGTACAGGCATCTGTTTTGGGCATTCTTGGCAGTTTTTGTTTATATTGATATCGTAATTATATTGTATTGACCGAAATTAATAAATATATCATTATATAATTGTTGACTATATCGTCCAGCCCTAGCTTAATATAATTTGTGAAACATGTCCAGTAGGGCTGGGTATCATCTAGGATGAGCCGATTCGATACGATTCTCGATACACAGCTCACGATACGATACGATTCTCGATACATAGCTCAGCTTGATTTGATTCCAATATCGATATTTATTACTTTGAATTAATGCTCAGTGATTCAATCACCAAAATCAGCCAAATATTATGTTTATGTTCTATTTATTGATCACAGACATATTAACAGGAAAATAAAGTGCATTTGCTTCAATGCATTTAACGTGTCACAGAAACCAAAAATGTGCCCAAACATCTGATTTTAGGGACAAAGGAGCTTCTAAAATCCTGTCGGCCGTTCCACAAATTCGTCTCACTTGCTCTCCTTCGCTGTGAACTGTAATGGTTGCGCTGTAATAACGCCCCCTAGAGGTTGGGAGGTATATCGATATTGAAAGCCAGAATACCGATATTAAATCGTTTTTAAAAATATCGATATTAATCTTTATATCGATTTTTATGCACAGCCCTAATGTCCAGCTTTGTTTGTCACAGTTCTAGGTATTTTAAGCTAGCTGATTATTACTATGAGTATAGATATAGGTAAGTATAAATAAGAAGATCAACACACATCTGCCCTAGTAGAATAACATGTTCTCTTGTCTTACCCATGTTAGCGATTGGTCGAGAGAAATGGCCACCGACGCCATGTTGTAGTGTATTCAATTCAATAAAATTTTATTTATATAGCGGCAATTCATGAAACATGTAATCTCAAGGAACTTTACAAAGTCAAATTCAATCATATTATACAGATTGGTCAAAAAATTCCTATATAAGGGAACCAGTTGATTGCATTAAAGTCCCGACAAGCAGCATTCACTCCTGGAGAAGCGTAGAGCCACAGGGAGAGTCGTCTGCATTGTCCATGGCTTTGCAGCAATTTCTCATACTGAGCAAGCATGAAGCGACAGTGGAAAGAAAAACCACCCATTAGCGGGAAGGAAAAACCTCCAGCAGAACCGGGCTCAGTATGAACGGTCATCTGCCTCGACCGACTGGGGTTACAGAAGACAGAGCAGAGACACAACAAGAGAGACAAAAAACCACAGAAGCACACATTGATCCAGTAATCTGTTCTACGTTAGATGGTAATAGCGGGTGAGCCGTCTTCTCTGGATGATGTCACAGTTAACAGAACGCCAGACCAGGTGTACCTACTATGAAGAAAAAAAGAGAGAGAGAACAAAAAGTTAAAAGCTGAAATGACGACAGTCATTTCAATGCAATGCAATGCAAAACTAGAGAACAGTAGACTGGAGAACAGTAGATCTCAGTAGAGTGAGAAAAATAGGTCCTGATGTCCTCCAGCAGCCTAAAACTATAGCAGCATAACTATAGATGTAGCTCAGGGTAACATGAGCCACTCTAACTATAAGCTTTGTCAAAAAGGAAAGTTTTAAGATCAGTCTTGTCTGCCTCACGGAACAAAACTGGGAGTTGGTTCCATAGGAGAGGAGCCTGATAGCTAAAGGATCTGCCTCCCATTCTACTTTTAGAGACTCTAGGAACCATTGTATTGTGTATATATATATATCCATGGCCTGAGATCTAAATTTTAACAACTACATTAAATCTGTTACTACTGTCATAAAAACATCTCCAGAATAAAGACTTAAACATAGAAACATAGAAAAACTGGTGTATGTCCTTTTCTTCAGGTTAGATTACCACAACAACCTTACAAAATCAGTGAGGAAGCTGCAGCTTATCCACAATCCTGCTGCCAGAGTCCTGACAAACACCAAGACAACGCGGCATATCGCTTCAGTTCTTAATTCTCTGCACGGGTTGCTTGTTTGTTAAAGAACAGATGTTAAAGTTCTGCCAGTGGTTCATAAAGCACTAAATAGTATTAATCCGGTTTGCCAGGTTATTGTTTTGTCACACTCAATAGTTTCAAATCACCAAACATATTTTAAGATCATTAAAAGTTAATCCGAGTAAATGTCAAAAAGCTTTTCAAGTTGGGATTGTATTGATTGAGGTAAAAATCTGACCAAAACCAACCCAGCCCTGTGTGAAAATGTAGTTATTCCCTTTGATAAATCATGAATTGGATGTGATTATCTTGATTTTGTGGTTCAATTTTTTTTTTATCTAAACCCAGGCCTGATTACTGGTTAACCTGTAAGATCAAGAAAATACTCGCATACAGTAGGACCTGCCTGAAAACAGGAATTGATCTTAAAGATATCAAAAAGCAACACATCATGCCCCCATCTAAAGAAAACCAAAACATAGATGAGAAACAAATTTAACATTTAACAGTCTAGAAAGGGTTAAAGAGGTACCTCTAAGGAAACCACAAATGGAGAAGACATGAAACATTAGTGACCCTTCCAAAAAGTACATCAAACTTACACCGCATACCCTACAGTAAAGTAGTGATGGTGGTGTGATAGTCTGGGGCTGATTAAAGACATGGACCACTCTACCCAAAAATCCTATATTTGTGTGGCTATCAGTTTGTGAGCCTAAAGCCCACATAGAATATGTTCCAACACGATGAATGGCTTAAAAAAAAAAAAAAAGCTCAAGGTTTTGGAGTGGCCTAGTCAAAGTCTGGACTTAAACCCGATGAGGGTGGGGCATGAACTCATACAGATCATTCTTGTTTAAAAACCCTCTAGTGTGTCTGAGTTAAACCAGCTCTTAAGACCAGTGTAGGCCAAAATTCCTCCACTGGGTGTAAAAAAGTGCTAATTATCGCATTTTTATGGAAATAACTACCAGTTATCAGGTTTCTATTTTTCACATAGAGCCAGGCTCTGTTTTATCCCATAATAAATCATAATAAATCAAATAATTTTTGAAAACTGTATTTTTCATTTCCTCTTGTTATCTTTGTCTTGATCATCTGAAACATGATAAGTAACAAAAATAAATAAAAATACAAAGACAGAAGAAATATGTTTGGGAAGCAGGAGAGAACTGTTCTGAATTAATTCTCAGAAGTTATTTTAATTAATTAGTTGGACAGTTTATATACTATTTTGATCTCATAAAACATAATCCTCATCATATTAATCCCATAGATGAAAAATTGTTCCTGTAATTATCCTGAAAATCCGACCCATTAAACAACTGTGGGGAGAATTTCAAAATGACCTTAACTTTTACTTTGCCGTTCTCACCAAGCAGGAAAGGAGATATGGCCCTGTTTTGTAGAACAGAACATTTAAACACAACTACCCCCTGTGTGCAGAAGGTAATATATTATGATCTTTAACTGATCGTATCAATGAGTTATTGTGTATCTCATTATAGTAACAGCTCCTAGAAACACTGATATGGTCAAATGCTGCCCTCAAGTGCTGCTCAGAAGCTGCTACTTTCAGCTTTGGAAAGACTAAATGTGGGTTATGGTGCTCCATAGCCATCTATTCTGAATTAAAGAAAATGGAGCCCTTTGTTTGGCTCTCCTCTGCAGTTTTTTAGTTTTATTTTTCTTCTTTCATTTTTTTAACTCTACCAGCAGGTTAATTCTTTTTGAAAATTTTGCAACGGGCCTCCGTGTCCTTTAAAAACAGCAGTGCTTTAACTGCAGGTTGCTCAGAGCGAGCAGAACAAAGACTTCTGGATACACTGCAAAAAGGGAACTAAAGTAAGTAAACTTCTCTTGAAATTAGTATATTTTTCCTTAATTTGAACAGCTAAATAAAACTATTTGCCAGTGGAATGAGTATTTTCACCCACCCAATTCATCTCCATCATCAATAAGATGATGGAGATGAATTGTTCTTATTTTGAGTGCAAAAAAATCTTATTCTATTGGCAAAAAGTCTTATTTACAAGGAAAACTACACTAATTTTAAGACATTTTTTACTTACTTTTAGTTCCCTTTTTGAAGTGTTGGTGTGGAAACGTTTTCAGAACGAACTGAGGGAAAGACCGGCTGCCTCCCGATTTAAGCCTGTTTGCTGTTGCGTTGACCCGGATAACTGAGAATTTTCACAGGCATGTTGTAATAAATATTACTTAATTATCTAAGCAAAATGCATTAAGGAGCTTAATGCAGGTAATATTTAGCTTTGATTTCTTCTTGTTCAAAGCATAAAATGTTTCAGGAGAGTAGTGAGATGTTTTGAAAACGACGTAAAAAAAAATTATAAAATGTACCCGGATGCAGTCTTTACATACAATCATGTTATATTTAATGAATATTTTTTGTCATTTGTCTGGTAGCTGGATAAATTATCTACAATCTGGGGGGCTATGTTTGCAATAAACGCAAAGCTGAAAGACAATCATACTGCTTAGTTAAGTATTTGTTTATTTACTGCAAGCCTTATTCTCATCATGTCATCAATAACATTATTTTCATCATATATTTTATGTTTTCCTGGTGTCACGTTGCCCTCACAGAGACACTATAGTGGGGAAACAAATAACAGGAAACTGGAAATTCCCAAATTCAGCAGGTCCCTGCAAATTATAGATTTCCTGAACTAGAAAGAACTGGTCTTGTTTCTGTATTTTTGTTTTATGGGTATTCTGTTCCACACCTGTTGATTATGCCGTATGACAAACAAATCAGTTGCATTAGAAAATATCTCCTGGACTCTCAGATTAAATCAGGACATGAGAGGAGATGATAATGTGCGACATGATGAGTTACAGGCTGAACGAGTCCTAATATTATTATTGATCTTATCATACAGCAGACTATAATCATGTAAACTTTATTCGACTTCCTGTTACAGGGATCAGCTTTATTAACCCATGTGTCTTCATTACTATCCAGTGACATGGTGTTCCTTCCTCATATTAAATATTATTGAGTCATTCTCACACGAGCATGTGCACCCAGGAGAAACTGGCTGTACTAAGCTGTGAGCCTGTGTAAAGGTCATGTAAAGTCTCCTCATTCACATATAATACATAAATATTTCATCACACACATTGCGCTAAAGTGAAACTTTAGAATGATTTTTCTTTCCTTTCTGACTTGTAAACAACGTACAGTCTTGCCATTTAAGCAACTGATGTTTAAAGCTTTATTTGGGAAAGAAGTGCATCATTAAAACACTTGGTCTGCTTCAGCTAAACTGAGGTGGAAATTAAATTAAGGGAAAACATAAATGGACCCAAGCAATGTTAAAATCTCCAAACACAAACACATGATGAAAGCAGAGGATGCGTAGCAGCGAGGCCCTTTAGCATCAGAGCTGTGAGGATCACATTGTGGTCTGGGATTCTTCATGTTGCTTTTTGACCTGTCTGTTGGTTTTTTAGAAAGAATAGGCAAATAACGAGAAATAACTACATTCTTATTTAGCCATACTCTTAAGCTTTGTATAGTACCACACAAGGTTAGGCTATTTTCGTTGTTTTTGTTATTTAGGGAAAGGACGAAGGGTCTCGGCTCTTTAGCTTCCAAAAAACTAAAATAAAATAAAAACATTTATCAGGACCACACAATAAATCAAACTACTGAAAGCTGTGCATGCAGGCACGCTTAGAAATGTAAATGTTTTGTTGTTTAATACAGAGTTAGTTATTGCTTTTTTAACAAAGCACAGAGAACAAAACAAAGCACCCACAGTGCTTTGGTTTTTTTTTGGGGGGGGGGGGGGGTAAACATTTTCACATTTCAAATCTCTTTGTCCTAATGTCCCAGAATGTATGGAGTTTGTTCCTTGAGGTACATGTAATCTTCTCCAAAGCTACAATAGAGGTCAAACAACTGAGAAAGTCCACACAGTCTTTGATCCTTCCAACACCTTATAATGCAACGCTTGGCTTCCCAAAGACCAATTTCCAACAGCACTCATACGTTTGCAATCGGTCTTTTGTATATATATTCAGAATGCATGATTTAGGATCCAAAGGGATTGTAGAACCTGTAATTTCACAAAGTAAATTCAGTATTTTTCTAAAAGTCTTTCACCTTTTAGCACTCCCACATAGATTGGAACAAGGAGCCCTTTTCAATTCCACATTTTATACACTTATCTGGAATGTTTGAGTTTTTAGGGGGTAATATACTGCCTGGTTAACCATTTGTATTGAAGGAGTCTGAAACGCACATTAATTGTCTGAGTTTGAGCTAGGGAGCATCAAACCACTCATCTTCAGATACTTCTACTCGAAGGTCATTCCTCCATGCCAAAAAGTATGTTTGGAGAAGATTTCTTGGATGTATTCATTAACAATTTATATAATACAGATACCTGACCTTTACCGTGTAAATTGTTTTAATTTCACGCCTTCAAGAGAGGGGAAATCTTAAAGTTTTCAGACGATGGACTGAACAGAGCTCTGTGTATATCGTATCAAAGCACTGGATATCGTTTTATAACCTAACCCTGCTTTAAACTTCCTCTCAACCCTAACGCTGACCTGCCTGCTTGTTCGTTCACTTCGAGACACAGCCGATCTTCCCCGACTCTAAATTACACACAGATTTACTGTATTTACCGTTTTGGCTTATTCTAAAGCAAACGGGTCGCAGTGGATTATACTTTTTTTCCCCCTGTGTTCCAGATTCACTACTGGGAAAGAGATAACCAAAACCAGACTGAGAAGGTGAAGGTGATTTTTGTCCCAGACACCCGCGTTCACCTCACAAACCTGACCAGCTACACGCCTTACATGGTCACACTGACCGCCTTTAACACGGCTGGGGACGGACCTCCCAGTGACCCCCGCGGGGCCCGAACTCTGCAGTCCGGTAGGAAGTTTGTGACAGCTCAGCTCTCCAAAAAAAAAGAAAAAAAAAGAAACCAGCGAGCGCCGCGTTATTCTGATCTGCCCCGGTGTGTTTGACCTGCAGCTCCCAGCCAGCCGAGCTACCTGTCCTTCTCTGAAGTGACGGGTGGGAGCGTCAACGTGTCCTGGGGAGCGCCGCTCACTCCCAACGGTCAACTGGAAGGCTACAGGGTCATCTACCAACCCACCGCTCCTGTACAAGGTAGCCACAAACACAGCACACCCATGAACTCGGCTGCTAAAGAGCATGCCGGCTGTCACAATGTCCTTTCTCCTCAACCTGCAGGAGTCAGTAAAGTGGTGACGGTGGATGTGAAAGGCAGCTGGCAGCGATGGCTGAAGGTTCGAGACCTGATCAGAGGAGCAACATACATGTTCGGGGTTCAGGCTCTCACCGTCAGCTACGGACCGCCTATACAGGCAAACATCACAGCTCAACCTGTGAAAGGTAGGCAGAGCTGACAGAAATCTGTACCTGTTGTCACTTTAGACCAGTGCTTCTCAAATAGTGAGGCGAAGGTATTGTAAGAGCCATGCCGTCTTTGTCCAGAAAATACAGGCCTTGTAAATGTGAGAACAGCACCCCCTGCTGTTTGGTCTGTACCTGCAGTCAGTAGGATGATGAATACTATTAATAAAGTCCTAAAGAATAACAAAACTTAATGTAGCTTAAGTTTGTCTTTAATATTAATGGCTTGATGTTGATTTTGCCATATGAGATTCATGGCTAGGTGAAAGTTGACTGCAGGTACGAGTCGGGCTAAAAGCCATTTATATTGTTGTTGATATTATATAGTTACAAAAGTTTGGCAGCGTGGAAACGATCTTGTTGTTATCGAGGCCAGTATATTATAATATTGTATATATAATGTTGTTATATAATATAATATTATAATATATATATATATATATATATATATATATATATATATATATATATATATAAAATAATAGTATATTATAATATTGCACATCCAGTTTTTGTTTGAACATTTCCACAATCAGTGTCAATCTATGAACACAGACATTTATAGATGAGGATTAAACTGATTTCTACTGATGGTCGAGGTAGATTCCCAAAAAAAAAAAAAAAAAAGCAGCTTAGATCAGAACCGTGTCCATTTTAAGTTCTACAAACATGTGAACGTGTCCCTCTGACACTGAAGGGTCCCCTGGGTCGCCGGTGGAAATGTCCATCACCAAGACGTCCTCGGCCCTCACCATCCACTGGTCAGATGGAGACACGGGTGCAGCTCCTGTTACTGGTTACGTCGTAGAGGCTCGTCCCTCAGGTGAGCTCTCTCTGGTCTGCACTGATTCTTTTCCTGACTGGAACTGCTCTGAGTAAAAGTCTCTCCAGCTCCCGCTGTGCAAATCAAGTCAGCCACAATCTTTCAATAAAGAGCTCAGGATGTGTAACACGGGAAGGAAAATAGTTCCAGCGCTCAGCGGGAGAGCCATTGTAGACGGTGATTTAATTGTTCTGCTGCTAACAATGAATAAGCCTCTTTGTTAACAGTGATAACAGCAATTAACTGTCTTTACCACAATATCGTTTCCATCTTCAGTGTATCATTCTTACATCCAGACTGTACCACCCGCCTACTTGTGCTAATCAAACACGTATCCCTGCAGATGAGGGAGTCTGGGACTCCTTCATTCGACTCCTCCCTCCCGGCAGCAGGTCTGTCTCCGTGCCGCTGGAGCGTCTGAGGTCCGGGGTCAGCTACGAGTTCAGAGTCATCGCCGTTAATCGCTATGGTTACGGACAGCCGAGCACACCCTCCGTGGCGCTTGCTGGTAAACACTACACAGATGTGCAAACCACTGGAGACGATGCTGGGGCAGGAAAGCCGCCCTGCTCTGAAAGTAGATCCAGTCCGCTGGATGCAGCGTAGTGCAGGGAGAGGCTGAGATGATTGGGCTTTTGCTGCCCCCTGAAGGCGGAGGCGCTCCAACTACAGCTGGCATTACAGGACAGACAGAAGCCAACACCAAAATCACAAATAATGGGTTTCTGGTCTGTTGCAAAATGCCAAAATGATCTCTTATTTCTCAAGTTATCTCAAAGCTAAGCATTTATTTAACACTTTGTATAAACTGATCAGAGGAACAGACACTCAAAGCTGTTTATTATTAATTATTATTATTATTGTATGTTCAATAATTGTAAAGTTAAAAAGCTGAATACAATGCTGTGATTTGACGCTACTTACAGCTAAAAGTGATTCCCCAGACACATTTCTGCTGTTTTTGCTTTTTTTTGTGTGTGTTCCACTTAGATGTTTCAGATCATCTAGCATATTCTAATATAAGAACATCATATGCTGAGTAAATACTCTAAATATTTTTTGAAAGGATTATTTCATTTATTAAGAGAAAAAAAAGTCTTCCAAAACAACCAGTATGTAAAAATAATTGCCATTATTCAAGCTAATAACTGTAACACCTGCCATCAACATGTACTGGGTGCTGCACTGCAAAACATGAACTCAAAGTGAGTAAATTTTTCTTGATAAGAGTGTATTGGTCCTTGATTTGACCAGGTAAATAAGATAACCAGCCAGTGGATTAAGATTTGTGTACTTAAAATAGGAACAGCTCATCTCTATCATCTTATTTCAAGTGCAGCATTTCTAATTATCTTATTTTTAGGGTGAAAATATTTATTCCATTGGCAAATAATCTTGGCAATGGAACAACGTTTGGTCTGGACACAGTGTTAGAAATGGCTTTGTAACTCTTTCCAGTGTGAAGGGTGTTAGTCACTTGTTTCTTTAGATCGGGGAATCTGTAGCTTTTTGAGATCTTTAATTTGTCCTACTTCACGTTCTCAGACAGGTTCTACTTAAATGTTTTCTTTATTTTATTGGTCTGATGGCGAAGTGAGGTTAGTAAAATTTCCAGCTTTTTAAAAAATATGGTTAAAATCAAGGAATTAGTGGTTTACCCCAAGGGGTATTGTTTTTTTTCACAGAGGGCCAGGTTGGTTTGGAAAACGTATTTTCTGTAATTAATTTAATCCCACCATTTGAAAATTGATGTTTGTATTTACTCGGGTCATCTTTGTCTGACAATAACATTTGATTGATGATCTGAAACATTCAAGTGCGAAAAATAAGCAAAAAATCTTTAAAGTGGCAAATACATTTTCATAGCACCGTACATTACAGAGAATCAAGGATAAAGCAGACACTGTTTTCCCTGATGCAATGCATGTTCCCCTCTGCCTGCAGCGTTGTCGGAGCGGCCCTTTTACGAGGAGTGGTGGTTCCTGCTGGTTATGGCTCTGGTGGGCCTCATTCTCATCCTGGTCCTGGTCTTTACTCTGCTCCTACATGGACACAGCAGCAAGTACAAGGCCTGCGGCACAGGTCTGCGTTTCTGTCATTCGGTCCTGAAGTCATTCACCGTGTCACGGATGTAACCCTCACGTTTGTCCATTTATTCAGTTTATTTTCACCTAAACATGTCAACCAGAATAGTTGTTTTCTATTATGCTTAAAAGCCTAGAGACTTTAGGGACGCCTGTATATGTCATTGTTAGCAAAGCGGCCTCCAGCCTCTTGTTCAGCTGAAAGGCGTAACCTTGTTCCTCCAGTATGATGAATTTTTGTTTTTTTTACTTACTTAGACTCAAATGGTTAAAGTTTAGTGCAGAAATCAGAACAGCTTTTTTGTTGTAGTGGCACTGGCACCAGCTACATTATTCTACACATTTATCAATATCCCTTTGGGATTAAGATAATATTTTGAATTGAATCGTTTGCACCACTGGTAAAGGTAAGTACCAAAGCCTTAAGATAAATCGCTGTTATGTCGGTGAGGTGACCCAAGTTGGCACTGTTTGCTGCAGCTCTCTAACTGTGAGCTTTGCAGGTTTTCCTAAACTTAGCATCCTCCTCATTAACAAGGTGGAAAGCTGAATTTTGGTCCACCTCTAGTCCTATTTGTCCCTGTTCCTGTGATTCTTTTAACACAAGAATATTCACCACAGGAAACAGTTAATAAATATAGCTTTCTTTACCCATTTTACATTACGATAACTTGCTGTTAATTCTTTTTTTTTATATGTTTGCAATTTTGTGTATCTGTACTATTATTTATTTGACATAAAATCCTTAATATTAGGATGTTATTGAAATGTGGATCCATTGGTTATTTTTGTATTTTTCTCAACAAGCTATGTCTTTTATTTTTATATATATATATATATATATATATATATATATATATATTTTTTTTTTTTTTTTTTTTTTTTTTTTTTTTTTTTTTTTTTTTTCCTGCAGGAAAGCACATCACCCCGGGGGAGGAGTCGGTAACCCTCGATAACGGAGGTTTTACTTCTCTGGAGCTAAACAGCAGAACGCTCAACACCAAGAACTCCTTCCTCAAAAAGAACGGGACACGGTGAGCTCTCCCTCAGACAAACACAGCATCAAACCTCATGAGAAAATAAACGTCTCATTGTCCTACTCTGTGTCCAGATCTCCGCCCAGGCCCAGTCCAGGTGGGCTTCACTATTCCGATGAAGATATCTGTAACAACTATAATGGAGCCGTGCTCACGGAAAGCACCACCCTCACAGAGAAACCCACCGAGGTCTCTGAATCAGAGGTATCAGCGTCTACCTGTCTTGTCTTCTCAACATCAACTCACCTCCATGTAAAGCCAGAACCCCGCCCCCTGGGACACAAATGCCACCATCGACCAGAGAAGGGCGACATCTGGTGGTTTCGCCACAGATCGGTCTTTTGAGGTGGAGGGCTGAGCCTTATCAGTTCTCTCTCTTCTTTCCACTCTGCCATAAATGGCAGATTTGTAGCATGGACAGTTCGTGGTTGTCTTGTCCATAAATGCTCTCACCTGAGTTGGTGATCTCAGAAGATCGTCCAAGGTTACCATGGGCTTCTTGGCTGCTTATCTAACTCAGTTGGTTGTTGTTTAGAGGTATCAGAGTACACATTTTTTATTTGTATAAAATTCTAAAATACAAAATGTACCGTATTTTCCGGACTATAAGTCGCTCCGGAGTACAAGTCGCACCAGCCATAAAATGCATAATAAAGAAGGAAAAAACATATATAAGTCGCACTGGAGTATAAGTTGCATTTTTGGGGGAAATTTATTTGATAATATACAACATCAAGAACAGACATGTCATCTTGAAAGGCAATTTTAAATAAAAATAGAACGGAGGCAACAACAGGCTGAATAATTATACGATTAGCTTACGCTACATGACACAACTGAGAACGTGCCTGGTATGTTAACATAACATATTAAAAGCTATTCAGATAACTATAGCATAAATAACATGCGAAGAAGTTAACCAAAGCGCCTGTGTCCCTCCAAATAACTAAAATCCAGTGAAATCCACTTTCAAATAACTCCGTTAACTCCGGAGGTAGAAGATGCGGCACTTCCGCTTCTACGTCGCTTACGTCTGATTCAACACAGGCCTAGAGCGCCCTCTTGCGGTTTGGTGTGAAAATAACAGGTGTAATGATATACCGCTAAAAATGTGTAATAATTTCACACATAAGTCGCTCCAGAGTATAAGTCGCAACCCCGGCCAAACTATGAAAAAAACTGCAACTTATAGTCAGGAAAATACGGTAATATTTTCTTTTCACTCAGAAATCAAGTACCACTTTGTTTTGGTCTGTGACAAATAATCCCGAAAAATTACATTCAAGTTTCAGGGTGTATTGTAAAGAGTAAATAAAGACTTACAGCTTTATGTTGACGGTCTAGAGACGGGACCAGAATGATCGACGTCTTCCTGCTAACGGTGTTGGAGCAAAAAGTCAGTTTGCTTTGATTTGAATGAGCCTACAGCGCCCCCAGAAGGCAGCAGCTCACATGTGTGTATATATATATATATATATATATATATATATATATACATACATATACATACATATATATATATATACACACACATACACATAGAGCCTTTTTGTTTCTGATAATCATCCTGTTCTTACAGTTATTACCTTTCATTTTATCAGTTATTTGTCACATTCTGGTTCCTCTAATAGCCCAAACATGTAAATGTATCCCGCCGTGTCTTGTGTGCAGTTAACAGACAGTGACTACGAGGACGAACAGCCGAAGCACTCCTTCGTCAACCACTACATGAGCGACCCCACCTACTACAACTCCTGGAAGCGCCAGCCCAAAGGCCTCAAGGGGACGGGGAGTCCCTTCGCCTACGAAGAGTGCGCCACCGTCGACACGGAGCCCTACTACCAGACCGTGGTGACGCAGCACAGCACGGGGGGAGCGTACACACCCACGGGGCAGCCCGCGCACACACACGTCAACCCCAGCACCAACCCGCCGGGGTCGCGCACCCCTGTGACGGGCTTTTCTTCGTTCGTTTGACTCTAGAGACAGTGTTTGCACAAAGATACACACACGCACACACACACACACACACACACTCACTCATACGGAGGGACTGGGAGGCTGCTGTGTGTTTGGACTGAAGGAACTGGGATTAAAGCCGCCCGTCACGCCCCAAAGAACCAAACTCACACTTCTTAACTCGCCTTCCTCTCTGCTCATGAAGACCCTGTGTTCAGTACGTGCTCTTATACTCGGTGTGCTTACACGCACGGTTACCGTCCTCATTTTTCCACAAGTTCTCACCAGCTTATTCCACCAGATACTCCTGCCCACTTCAGAGACTCTCCATGGAGAGCCATGATGACTGTACTTATGTGTTGAGCCCATTATTTTGTCTTGCTACGACCACCCTGGAGCTGGAGGAAGCTGGACCTTCTGCACAAAACTTCTCGTCTGTTTTCTTTATCGACACTTAAGTGCACAAGTCCCCCACTCACGCACTCTCTGATGCGTCATCTCAGCATCTCCAGCTGAGAGACCAGAACTTAAAGGCTGTGTGTGGGGGGGCGGAGGGGGAAAAGCTGCACTGAAGTGAGCTGCTTTTTTGTTTTTTTTTCTTTTCTTTTTGACGGACTGGTTTATGCACACAAGCGCAGCGCCGCCAGCTTTCAGAAATCACAGCGGAGACGAAAGGAGAAAAATGTTTGATAATCACAGCTTTTTGAATCTGAAAAGGACTGAGAGTGAGCATGAGCAGGGGTGTTTTTCAGCACTAAAGCTGCGTTGTCAGAGTGTGAGCAGTCTCTGAGAGTGATGTGTGATCTTTGAGTTGGAATACAGTACTTTGGAATATTTTCACGTTTTGTCACATTGCAACCACAGACTTCAATTTGTTTTAGTGGGATTTTTTACGTCGTAGACAACCACAAACCTGAAAAGTGTGCAGCACGCTTGTGTTCAGTCCCCCTGAGTCGGCACTTTGTAGAAGCACCGGTTGCTGCAATTAGAGCTCGACGACTTGTGGTTTATGTCTACGCCAGATTTGCAATTCTAGAGGTTGAAATGTTTGCCCATTCTTTGTTGCAAAATAGCTCCAGATCAGTAAGATTGGATGGGTAGCATATTTCTTTTCCTTTTTGCCACAGATTCTGAATTAAATGTCGGTCTGGACTCTGGCTGAGCCGTCTTAACTCGTGAACATGCTTTGATCCAAACCCTCCGTTTGAGCTCTGGATGTTTGCTTCGGCTCGCCCTGCTGGAACGCGGACTTCTCACCCCACTCTTGCATATTTTACAGCCTCTCTCCGTGTTTGCTACACAATTGTCCTGCATTCAGTTTCCTTCCATCTTCTGTTCCTGCTCCCTTTTAGCTCCCCTGTCCCTGCGGAAGAAAAGCATCCCCACAGCATAATGCTGCCAACACCAAGTTTCACTGTGGGTGTGTTCAGGCTGATGGTTGTCCTGCATACCTAGTATGGTGTCTGTTCGTTTCTGGTCTCATTTGTAGTTTTAGGTTTTAAATCACCGATTAACCAGAGAGCTCGGTCAGATGTTCAATGTTTTGGGTTTTGTTTTTAAACCCCAGCGCTGCTTCAAACTTTCTCCCTGACCGGTCTGCTGTGTTCTTGAGTCTTCATGATGCTGTTCGTTCACTGATGTTCTCCACCGATCCTCTGAAGCTGAGATAAATAAATTACTCGCAGATGGTCTCTGTTTACAAATTAGGTGACTTCTGAAAGCATTTGGATTTTATTTAGGGGTCTCCGAATAAAGAGGGTTCATTTAAAAGGACAATTTTCAAACTTTTGGTTGTTAAAATTAAAAAAATCTTGTGTCCTTTTTTTCCCCAGCACTACTTTGTGCTGGTCTGTCACCTAAAGCCTCGGTAAAATGCATTGAAGTGTGCGGTTGTAATGTCACAAATGCTAAAACGTCAAAGGCATCTGAATACTTTCACAACGTACTGTATATGAAAAATGTGAGTTTTTTTTTTAAACCGTGTACTGCCTGTTCTCCTTTTACCGCAGCTTCCTAAGCCATAATTCTTGCACTGAGCCGAAGCCCCAAACATTTCATCTTTATTCTGTCCAAAATGTTATTTTGTTTAGTCTGAATGCGGCGCACGCGTGTGCCACGGCTCTGTGCTCTCCGTAGAAGCCCGCTCTAATGTCTGTGACGTTCACCGCTCAGCAACGTGTGCCATAGTGCGTGTGGGTGTTTGTGTTTTTAAGATGGATTTTGTACATTTAGACCCCTTTTTACTTCTGTGTTGTATGTAGTTCTGACATTTTTTTATTTTATCTTATTTTCTGCTCAATTCAAGCAGCAAAAGGAACACAGCAGAAAGTCTAACGGCTGGAGGAGGGAAAGCAGGTCTGGATTCACAAAAGAAAAGGAAACAAAAAAAATCCATAAAAGTAAACAGAGAACAGAGCGAGTTTACAGATGTACAAGAGGAGAAGTCTTCGACTTTTGCATCGTGGCGCTCCCACAACCTGAACCTTGGTTTGACTTTCAGGTTATAGGTGGCTGATGTGCTCTGTTCTCCACATGTAAACAAAACTCACCTGTATGTTTTTGCTTATGTTTGATTTAAAGGTTTTCTGGCTGGGCAGCAGCGCTCCTCGCTCTGCCATGCTTATTTTCTGCCCCATACAGTGTGAATAAATGGTCATTGTATAACGGCGTGCCAATGCGTGTTTAAAAGGTCTGTGGTACGTTGTTCACAAACGTAGGCAGCATTACAGATGTGCAACGTAGGCAGCATACTAAGATGGTAGAAGAGGTAGAGTGGGTAGCTAAATTATTAAACAATGATCCAAGAGCTAACTACTTGTAGAAAAAGGTGCATCTATTTCTAATCTGAAATTTTAAAATGCAGAAACTGTTTTAATCACTCAGGAATAAAAACTTGCACTGCAAAAAACGGAACTGGAAATAAGTAAAATGTTCTTAAAATTTGTGTATCAGTCCTTGATTTGAGCAGGTAAATAAGATGATTTGCCAATGGAATAAGAATTTTGCACTTACAATAGGAACAATTCATCTCCATCATTCAATTCAATTCAATTCAATTTATTTATATAGCGCCAAATCATGAAACATGTCATCTCAAGGCACTTTACAAAATCAAGTTCAATCATATTATACAGATTGGGTCAGATTATACAGATTGGTCAAAAATGTCCTATATAAGGAAACCAGTTGATTGCATCAAAGTCCCGACAAGCAGCATTCACTCCTGGAGAACCGCAGAGCCACAGGGAGAGTCGTCTGCATTGTCCATGGCATTGCTGCAATCCCTCATACTGAGCAAGCATGAAGCGACAGTGGGAAGAAAAACTCCCCATTAACGGGAAGGAAAACCTCCGGCAGAACCGGGCTCAGTATGAACGGTCATCTGCCTCGACCGACTGGGGTTACAGAAGACAGAAGCAGAGACACAAAGAGAGACAAAAAAGCACAGAAGCACACATTGATCTAGTAATCTGTTCTACATTAGATGGTAGTAGCGGGTGATCCGTCTTCTCTGGATGATGTCACAGTTAACAGAACGCCAGACCAGGTGTACCTACTATGAAGAAAAAGAGAGAGAGCAAAAAGTTAAAAGCTGAAATGACGACAGTCATTTCAATGTAATACAATGCAAAACTGGAGAACAGTAGACTGAAGAACAGTAGAAATCAGTAGAGTGAGAAAATTAGACCCTGATGTCCTCCAGCAGCCTAGGCCTATCACAGCACAACTATAGAGATAGCTCAGGGTAACATGAGCCACTCTAACTATAAGCTTTGTCAAAAAGGAAAGTTTTAAGATTAGTCTTAAAAATCATCTTATTTCAAGTGCAGGATGTCTAATTATCTTATTTTAGGGGTCAAAATACTAATTTTATTGGCAGATAATCTTATTTACCTGCTCAAATCAATGATAAGTACATTAACTTTAAGAACATTTTACTTATTTTTAGATGCGTTTTTGCAGTGTGCATCCAAACTCCCACAACGCAGCAAAATAATTAAACGTACTTAAATCAAATCATTATGGTACAGTTTAATACTCTATAACGTGCAACTTTCCATCTTTAATTAATAGTAAATTTAAACCATGTGAAACGCAGGTGCACACCTGCATTTATTACTCTCTCAGCAGTTAAATGAAATGAAGTTTCTGGATTTATTAGCATTGATTAAATATTCCCGACGGGCTGAAAGGTGGAACTCAATTACTGAAACCTCTGACATTAAGGACCTTTTTTTTTCACTTTGCATTTAAATGAAACGTTGTCTTCGTGAGCTTTAATGAGCTCTCCGCACCTCATATGTGTCTCCAAGTCTGACGAGAGATTGAAGTTATGCCTGAATGATTTTAAATCAGTCTTTACACTCAAGAAGAAATCTGTTGTTTTATTGTCCAATTTTTTTCCCCAGGACTGACTTCCCCAGCTAGTTCCTCCCCTTAGCTGAGGACTGATAAATAGGAAGACTCCAAAACTTCCACCGTTACTTAAAAGATGTTTGCCGGTCACTTTTGCATCTTTTCATTATAAAGTGTGTACAATCTGGGAGCAATTTAACAAGTTGTATCTGCTTTGGAGACGTGACACTTCCTGGTCTGAAGGTGCAATGTTTATGGCTCCAGAATGGCCGAGCAAACTGTCGCAGTGGCTGACTGCTGCTGCAGTGGGAGCAGGTGAGAGATTACATGAATGTGGAGCAGCTGTGATGAAGCTGGCACTGTGGGAGCTAAGGGAAGAGATGACAAAACCACGGTAAACACAAGGAGAACTTAGGGAGCAGGTAAGCAACTACACTGAACATGACTAAACACCCATGTAACCAGAAATGCAAGACAAAAAGCCATCCGTCAAAGGGCCAACCAAGACCACCAACCATGTACAAATTAGAGTAACTAACTGACCGGTCATGTTTTTGGACTCTGGGTGGAAACAGGAGAAAGAACGAAACCCCACAAGATAGAATCAAGAGTCCATAAACTCTTGGCAGCGTGACATCAATGACAATGAGTGGCTGTAAACTTCTGTAAATAGGATATTTATCTCTGGTATTTATATAGCGGAATCAAAAGAAATCCCACCATCCTTCAAAACTGATTATAGTAGCATTGAGCATTATTTCGTTTTTCCACTTTTTGTTTGAGCTAAACTAAATTGTTGAGGGTAATCTGAAAAGAAGGAGTAGGTTAACGGATCAAACATGGAATATCTAACAAGCATCTAATTAGCTCATGTATTGTTTTTCATGTTTGCATAGCAACACTTTCTTTGGTTTCTCATGTCTTTGGTCGTCTTCTGTTTTATTTTGGTTATTCTAGCTCCTTCTGTTCTCTTCCTTCGTTCTTACCGTTTTTTTAGTTTCCCCGTCTCCTGGTGGTTTTTGTGAGTCTCTATTCTCTGGTTGTGTTCTGCTTATTAGTGTGTTTAGTTACTGCTCTGCCACTCATTTTCTGGGTCCATCCGAATACCCTTTCAGAGCGAGGACTCTTTAGCAGTCTGTCTGAATAGTGCAGTCAGTAAGGAAGGAGGTAGGAAGAGGAGCCTGTATGCTTCCTCCTGCGACTAGTATACCCTCGGAACCTCACCAGCACTAAGAAGCTATAAGGAATCCCACAATCCTTTGCGTTACATGATGTATAGGCACAGCCCACCTCATGGAAATTAACGAAAATGTCCAGAGAGAAGAGACTGTGCACTTTGTAGTTCATTTTTGGAAGGCTGTAGGCCCGGATTTGACTAGACTCAACCGTGTGTTTCTGTTGCGTAATGACATATGAGTTAAAGGCTGTCTGAAATCGGTGCAGCAGTTTGAAGCTCCTTTCCTTCCTATGATAGAGTTCTTACTCTTGGCCCCATGAAAGATCAAGGAGCAGGAGCTGGAAGTTATCAGGGTATTCAGATGGAGTCAGAGGCTCCATCCAAATACCCTGACTAAAGGACTCTTTGGCCAAAGCGGACGTGCGTCAGCAGTCGCCATGATAAGTGCTGTCTGAATAGTGCGGTCAGTGAGGAAGGAGGTAGGAAGAGGAGCCTGTAAGCTCCCTCTCACGGCTAGTTTGGTCTAGGAACCTCTGAAACGTCCCTTACTGGCGCTAAGAACCCTTAAGGTATCCCATAATCCTTTGCGTTACATGACGTGTTAGCACAGCCCACCTCACGGAAATCACCGAAAATGCTGGAGAGAAGAGAGTGCTCACTTTGTGGTTGATTTTTGGAAGGCTGTAGGCCAGGATTTGACTTGAATCATCCATGTGCGTTTCCGACACATAATGACGTCGAAATTAAAGGATGTCTGAATTCTGCACCGCAGTCCAAAGCTCCTTTCCTTCCTATGATAGAGTTCTTACTGTTGATCCCGTGAAACATCAAGGAACCAAAGCTAAAAGCTGTTATTGAAGGTACTTGGATGGAGCCTCTGTGATTTCCTCCGACTTTGATTACGCTCTCAGCTGCTTCAGCTCTGCTCATCAGTCTCATCTGCTCCTTGTCTCAGTCATCAGTTCCCCGCAGTATAAATTCCCCTTCAGTTCTTCTGCCCCACTGGTCCATTTGCTCAGTCCCGCTCCGTTTTGTCTGGTGTAATTCTGACCTCCGTTGTCTTTCCTCTATGTTCCTGGTTTATTTTTTTGGATTGGTTTCATTATCTTCAGTTCGCGTTTTCTAATTTTTGGACCTTGGATTTTGTTTTTGTATTATCAAACATCTTTGTGTTTCCTCCACCTCTGCTCCCCTTTGTCTAGATTTGGGTCCTCCACAACCATCATCCCCTTTCGTGACAATGCTGAGTTAATCCCTCACAAATGAATTTCAGCAACTTTGACCCTAAACGCAGGCAGGAAAACACTTCACATTTAAATCACTGATTACCGTGGTGACCTATTAACACTGATAAAAAAAAAAAAAAACGACTACAGCCGCAAACAAAGGGGGAAGCAGACATTATTCTGATAGATGTCACATTTCTTTCTGCCTTGCTGAAATTGGTAAAAGCTTGAACCATTTATAAATCCCCAAAGCAATATTTTTTCATTCTAGAAAAAAATATATTTTTCCTTTTTATAATTAAAGTTTAGTTGGTGTTAGAAGCTCGTTTAAATTATGTTGTCCAGTGTAACGCAAACTGTCACTACGAGCCGTCCAAAGATAAAATTGTCATGAAGAGAAAATGTAAACATGAATTACCCAGAGCTCCTTTTCTGGGAAGGTTAGGATTTACATATATTATTTGAAACTGTTGCTTTAATTGATGTGATTTAATAAATATATTTCAGCTAGATTTACTGCTAGTCCGAATGGGTTTGTGTACGTTTCATGATAATAGGTAAAGGTAATTGACAGACAACACCCTTAAAACACACACACACACCTTTTTCACCTCTACTAAATGCAAAAAAACAACTTTCTTTTCCCATTTATAACATGTTAAAGTGAAGAAGACTAACTAAATTCAGATATCATCAGGATCAGCTTAAATCGGCAGGTTTTCCACACAAAACCTGCCGATTAAAGCGAGCTTCCACTTTTCTCTCAATGAGATTTAGAATGAGGGAGAGAAAAGGAAAAGCTCTTTGTAAATATGTGTATACAACAGGGTTGGATTGTTGTAAACATACATGCTCTTGATCTGGATACTCTGACCGTTCAGAGTCTTCATCAGAGAGACATCCTGGGGGAAGAGAGAGCGTCTGTGGCAGCTGGTTGTAGGTCTGTAGCTACAATCTGAAGGTAAAAGTCTAAGCAGCTTGTGTGCAGGGTGTGTGGGCTCTGCAGACATGTTACCTGCCCTTTTCACTAGAGTGGAACAAATCATGGGTTGAGGCAAAGTCACCTCCGATGATCCTCCCTGCAGACTTAATTGTTTGTTGTAGTTTGGACGGATGGTGAGTGGAGGCAGGAGCAGGTTAAGCTCCATCTGGTTCTGACTGCACTAGTGGACCAGCCGGTCCACCTCCTGACTGTACTGCAGACCAATGACCGTCATGTTGTCAGTGAACGTCAGAACTTTCTTTAATTATGTCACTGTAATGTATGTTTTTTTAATTCTATTTAATTAATCCCAACGGGAAATTAAATGTAACTAATTTAATACGGGTTTCTTCAAAAAGTTGTTCGTAGATGCTGATGGTTGTGGGCAGGAAAGATCTTCTGTAGTGGTCTGTCTTATAACGCAGTTGTTATATGACAGACTGATGAAGAGGATTTTTTTTCTGATGAAGAGGATGCTGAGAGTAGTCTGTTCTTCATTTTATAAAGAATCTGTCTTTGCGCAATCATCTCCAGAAGAGGGCTCCCCAGAACAGAACCAGCCTTCTTTACTAAGTTCAACGGCTCTGTCGCTGCTTCCGCATGAGATGAAGGCAGAATAGATCATAAACTCCTCAGTGGTCGCATTTTTCCGTCATTGCAACTTTGTACATTCCCCTGAAATGTGTCCTCAGCATTTAACCCATTCCTTAGGGAGCAGTGGGCTGCAAGTATGTGGAAAAGGGTTTTGCTGCCTGTGGGATTCAAACCAGGGACCTTGCAGCGCTCCCATGACGCAAGCACCCGGCTCTAACCACTATTCCATCTGCTGCAGACACTGAAAGGACCTACGCTTCCTCGAGAAAGCCGACATGTGTTTTCTTTTCATATGTTTTCATCATGTGAAGCACTTTGAATTGTCTTGTTGCTGAATTATTTTTTTTTATTATTAATGAAAATAATCTTTGCTTACAAATGCAACGATATAAAAAAATGAATAGAACATAGGATATGTAACAAAGTATGCCAGGGGGATTACAATAAATACATTCGGTACAAAAACGAACCAAATGGAAAAAAGAGCACATTGTGGCACATTAAATATGTTTTTTGTTTGTACTCTTTGAAATAGTGGATAAATATAAGAAATATAAATTATTTTTTAACCAAAGCTGGGAAAAAAAAGGTAATGATGAAACATTACACGTGAATATGAAATTTGCCAAATATTCTAATTATATTAATTGCCATTCGTGTGTTTATATTTGTATTCCTTCCATGAAAACCAGAAATAATACGTAGCATGCGTTCATGAAAAACTTGTATCAACATTACAAATAAGTCATGTTACTGTAACAAACGTGGCTCGTGTTGCGGCTCCCTGCCGGCAGGGGGCGCTGCAGGGCGCTACCATGCTAGAGGAAAACGCTCCGAGCTTGTTCGGTCTCCGGAAGGAGTATACTGGTAGCATTAGGCTTGTTTTACAACATTTTTCCCCCAGTTTCTCTGCCTCCCGCCTCCTCTTATCGGCCTAACATCGCAGCATCAGAGTCGTGCGATTAAAACCTGCAGCGCAGCTTCGAGCTGGGAGCTGTAGCTGCAGCCGCCTGCAGCCCAAGCGCTCCATGTGTGCCTGTCTGAACACGTCGTGAGTTGTGCGACCCTCCTCACATTCTTTGCTTTTGGTGAGTTTTTCCGCTCTGCTCCTTCTCCTTTATATTTGCATTTTACTGTTATATATTTTTTTGTTGCGATGCATCTGCGGTGCGGTGCGTTGTCGGTCCTGTCGGAGAAGCGTGCAGATGCAGCCGTTATAAACCGTTACTGACCGTTGTGTGTTTGTGATCACAGGGGCGCTTTCTCTCATGGCGGGCCCCAGGTTTTATTTATTTTTACCCCCCCCCCCCCCCCCCATTCATTTTATAGCCACGTTATAAACACGGAACAGAGTCACGCACCGCGGTTACAGATATGATTTTATGCCCCTTAGGGCCCGTCGTTTCGTGCTCCATCTAAATCACGGGTACTCGTTATCTGGATGATGAAAAAAGTCCTTATTCACTAATAAATGACTCATTATTTTCCATCTGAGCTACAAGGAAAGTTTCTTCTTGTCGACATTCGCCTTATTTGACATTGGGGCATCTTAGTTGTAGGTTGACTTTACCGCCTAACCATATATTTACCATCCAAAGCGTTTTATTCTGGATTTAACACCAAACATAGTACAGCCATGGAGTAACTGAATCCATCCTACTTAGATGATTAGCCTACATTTCTTGCTGTTCATGCAGTTCTTCGATATACATATTTGCAATAAGGGTATATTCTGAAGCCCAAGTTTTATTGCTGTATTGCTAAAAAAAAACACAAATGTGTGTATCTCTGTTTTAGAGCAGCATGGTTTGTGCCATATTGCACCTGCAGTCCTGCTTGGATGCCGGATTTGGTTTCAGGTGGTTTGCATCGAATATAACGTTTGGCCATTTGGAAGGACTTTAACAGTCCTTCGTCGTGCCCACATCTAATTTAGATCTAATTGAGCAAAAATCCTAAAACCTGAAGGGATGGGACTTTTGTCATCATTGGGAAATGTAAGGGAACATTTTCCAGACATCAAGATTTTCTTAGCTTTTTTTTAGTGGACTGAGATCAGGGGTGTGTACGGGAGGAAGCTTCTTACCTGGATCTGTGTTATGGAAATGTATAATCACTTATATGATAATAGTGTATTTTAAAGTTATACAGATATCAACCCATAACCCAGTAACCTAAAGATGAGAAAGTGTCCAGAGCACAAAGGTGGATTCAGACTTCAGGAAGCGTGTGCCAGCCACAGAATGGAACGGGGAATTTATGAGAGCCTTGTAGAGCAGATAGTGTCTTTAAAATCCCTTTCTCAGGGTCTCAATGTTATTTCAGTTAACTCCTAGAAACCGAGCTAGGGTCATACATTACATTTAGTGGTCAAATGTCGGGAAACACATGTTTTAGCCAGACTCAGCGTCTGCACTTAGGCTGGGAGGCTGCATGAAGGGGGGTTAGTCCGGCCCCCTCTGGCACCGTCTCTGGGTTAAAAGGATTGTTTCGAGTGTAAAACGCTGAGACACATTTTACAACTCACGGAGAGCATTTTCGGGATAACATTAGGATACTGTGATTAAAAACTTGTAAGTTGTCTCCCACTTTGGAATTCCAAATTGTAATAAATAAGCTTATATGTTAAACTGTTTTTGCCTCTGAATTCACCGTCTCTTCTCTTGTGGCCAAATCATCGAACCGCTGAACGAGACGGGCCGTGGTGAAGCCCATATGAGTCTCGATGTCTGTCACCATGCAGGGTGATGGTTAGGCTTCAAAAGAATGAAAGCGTTTAGGGCTGGGCAATAAATTGACTTTATCGATTACTTCTGAACATTTAATTTTGGAAAATGTTAGTTTTATTTGTTTTCTTGCCAATGCATTTTCCTGGGCTTCCATGAAACTTTGCACCATATGAGTCGTTGTTTTTGGTAATAACATGCAATGTTGAATATATGTTTAGGAAAATATTTTGTCAAAACACTCCAAAGATTAATCCTTTTTCCCCTTAGACGAGGCATTTTAAGTTATTTATTTACTTTTTTTTTTTTTTAAGTTGGTGTGAAGTTAAAAAAGTGAAGCTAAGCCTGTTCTTCGATGTGTAATACAACCAGCAGCAAACATTTTGTGTAATATTTTTATTATTTTCTATGGCGGGGCTGGCCATCTTGTTTTATAAGCAGGTTTTAAAGCTTGTAATACGTTTGAATTCAGGTCAACTCCCAGATGAGATTATTGAAATAAAAGTAAGTTTTTTTAGAAATTATTTCAGCAATTTGCTTTTATGAAACAAACGTCTGTCCCTTGTTGAACCTGTTTATAGATTAATGGATGTTGGACAAGGGACTGCATGATGGAGAAGTTGGCCGGATAGACGGAGAGTTGCTTTTTTTGCACAGTTACCTTAGAACGAAACAGATCATAAATGAATATGATAAATACCAAATCCCAGCTTCATGCAAAGGGTTTCATGCTCTTCTGCTGCACGCATGGGTTCTCTCCCAAATAAAGAGATGTATGTTATCTTACTTAGTCTTTCTAGGTTCCTCCTTTGTTAGTCTGGGTGTGCATGTGGGCATGGTTGTTTGTCCTGTGTTGTTCTGTGATTGTCTGGTAGTTTTCTGTTCATTCTTTTATATATCAATGGTAGAAAAGCACAGGACAACATGGCGCCTCTAACTATGTTTTTTTCTGTTTGTGTTTTTTTTTTTTTTTTGCAGTACAGAAGATTGTCGTGAGACCTGTGAAATATCAGACATTTGAAGACAGACTAAGAAAGGTGACGTCTATATTGATCAAATCCGACGCAGTTAAGAGAAGAGCTTTGTTGAGCTCCTGTGAGCCAAACCTATAAAAGAACAATGTGTGATGTCACTGCAGAGTTAGCCGTGGAGGACATGGAGGAACTCTCTTCAGAGCAGCGCCCAGAACCCCTGTTCCTAATCCTGCCCCCACCGCCGCCTTTCTCTCTGGCCTCAGGTGAGCTCACCATGCCCTGGCCAAAATGGCTGAAAGCTTTTGAACACTACGCTCAGGCATTCGGTGAAAAAGCGATGCTGGACTCCAGTAAGCTGCTGCTCTTACAGAGCTTCCTGGGCCCAGCGGGACAGCTCGCCTTCACAACTCTGATCAGGCATCCAACTACGTACGCAGACGCCGTTTCAGAGCTCACCAGACATTTTAGCTCCGATCATGCCACTCAGGCACACCGCCTTAAGTTCCACCAAAGGGCTCAGATGCCTGGAGAGTCCATAGAGGAGTTTGTCACAGCGCTCCAAAATCTGCTGGGGCATTGTCAATATGGAAAGGTCAAGACCAAACTTCTAGTAGATCAGCTGATTGAGAAGACAAACAATCCGCAGCTCAGAGAGAGGCTGCTGAGTAGGAAGGACCGACTGACCTTGGCCAAGGCCCTGACTATTGCTAAAGAGGTGGAGTCTCATTCGAGTGAATCGCAGCAGTTTGAGTTTCATGAGGTGAGTGTGGATATCGGAGAGGAGTGGGAGCCTCCTGTACAAAATAAGCGAAAAAGAGGAAGACCTCGGCTCGTTATTCAACTAAAGGCACCTGTGTCTGAACCCCAACAAAAGAAGAAAAGAGGAAGGCCCCGGCTTGGAGAGAAGATTAAACCAGAGCTACTTGTGTCTGAACCGCAACAAAAGAGGAAAAGAGGTAGACCTCGGCTTGGGGAGAAAATTAAACCGGTACCGCTTGTGGCTGAACCCCAACAAAAGCGCAAAAGAGGTAGACCTCGGCTCGGGGAGGAAAGGGCACCAAAACCGTCTGTGACTGAAGCCCAAAGAAGCCCAGCTGCAGTCCAAAATCAGACCTCTGACAGCAACGATACAAGTGAGCCTCGGGTCGCAGCGGAGAATAATGTGACGCGTGATGAACCGGATGATAACGGCGACGCATCAACTCAGATGGTGGAAGACGAAAAAAGCCTTCAATCAAGCGAAACGGGCGAAGACAATGACGACGGTAAAGCCGGAGACTTCTTCCCACCTTCAACCAAGATGAAGGGGCTTTGCTGTCCCATCTGCACCGAGAGATTCTTCAAAAACGCAGACAAGTTCAACAGACACATGAGGTCGCACACGGGGGAGAAACCGTTCAAATGTCCGCACTGCAATCTCACGTTCAGCCAGTCGTACCACATGACCCGGCACATGAGGAACCAGCATGCCGCAGGCCCGTATGTGTGCCCAGCCTGCGGGCTGAGCATGGAAAGCCCCGAAGAGCTATTTAAACACAAGAAAACGCACAAGGAGCAGATCCTTAACTGCACCGATTGCAATGAGGTCTTCCTGAACGACGAGGAGCTTCGTAGTCACGTCAAGTCGCACAACAAAGACCCGTCGTTCCCAAAGGAGGGTCAGAGCGATCAGCCAACTCGCTGCGTTGAAGTGAAGACTGAAGACTTATCGGAGCTTTCTGCGGACGCCTGCGAAGCCGTCGACGCCGAGCAAGGCAGAGCAAAACCGACTAAAGACAATTCCTGTCCCATCTGCATCGGGAGGCTCTTCAAAGGTCCAAACAAGCTTGCGCGACACATGAGGACGCACACCAAGGAAAAACCCTTCAGCTGCCCCATCTGCAGCAAGAAGTTCAGCCAGTCCTATCACATGACGCGTCACGTGAGAATTCAGCACGGCCTCGGCCAGTACATCTGCCCCCAATGTGGGAAGAGTTTCACCACCTGGCTGGACCTAAAAGTACACAAAAGGTCCCACGCTCACGTCGGTCTCACGTGTCTGGCGTGTAATAAGCAGTTCAGAGAGAAGGCCACGCTGGAAAAGCACCTTAAACTTCACAAGGCGGTTGCGCCGGGTCCCCGAAGCCTCACCTGTGGCGAGTGCGGCAAAGAGTTCGGCCGGCAGTATCATTTGAAGAGGCACATCATGTCCCATCGCAAGGCGTCCAACTCTGGGTTTTACTCGTGCCCCGACTGCAAGAAAATCTTCTACTTCCCGGAGGACCTCAACAAACACCTGGAGGATCACGCGAAGGAGAACAACGGGACGTGCCCCAAATGCAACGAGCGGTTCGACAGCGCGGAAGAACTGGAGACTCACATGCAGGTTCACCAGAGGTCTTTCCCCTGCAGCACCTGTGGCAAGAAGTTCAAAGTGGAGTACGCGCTGAAGAAACACGAGGAGGGCCACCAGCATGACCAGTACTACTGTTCGTTGTGTCAGAAGCACTTTATGAAGTTGTCTCATTATAAGAGACACGTGCTGGTCCACGACAGGCGAGAGTCCAAGTGTCCACACTGCGACGGCGTCTTCCTGAAGCTGACGGCTTACAAGTACCACCTGCGGACTCACACCCTGGAGAGGCCATACCAGTGCAGCTGCTGCATCGAAACCTTCGAGCAGGAGGAGGAGCTGGAGCAGCACTGCCTCAAGCACAGGAAGTTCAAGAAGGAGCGGCCTTACTCGTGCACACGCTGCGACCTGGCCTACTCGACCCTGGTGGAGCTGACCGAGCACATGATCTCTCACGAGGGAGAACAGCCGCAGACCTGCCCCTTCTGTGGCAAAACCTTCCTGAACAAGAACAAGCTGGAGCGCCACATCAGCATCCACACCGGCGAGAGGCCCCACCTGTGCTCGATGTGCGGCAACGGCTTCCCCTCCGCCGCCAGCCTCAAGCTGCACGTCCTCATCCACACCGGGGAGAAGCCCTTCAAGTGCCTGCAGTGCAGCAAGAGCTTCAGCTCCGCCAGCGGCCTGCGCCTGCACAGCAGGCAGCACATGGACGAGCGGCCCAGCTACGAGTGCCCCGAGTGCGGCCGGACGTACGGCCGGCTGACGGAGCTGAAGATGCACCAGCGCTACCACACGGGGGACAAACCGTACGCGTGCACCTGCTGCAACAAACGCTTCATCAGCAAAGACAAGCTGAACGTTCACATGAGGACGCACACGGGAGAGAGACCCTTCTCTTGCCCTCACTGTGGGCAAACCTTTACCCAGACGGGGGACAGAAACAGACACGTCAGTAAATACCACCCAGTGGTCTGAACTAACGCCGCAGGACATTTCCTGTGGAGAAACCACGTTTCTGCATGCTTGTAGGTATACCAGTAGGGAAGTAGTTAGAGTCACCGTCATCTTATCTGAGAGCGCGAGAATCCAAACTGTATTGGAAGCATGTCTTTAAAAGCAGTATGTCTGCACAGGTAATGTTAAACCCAAGGACTGATGGACGTAGATCTGGATAACCCAAAGTTGCTCTGCTCTGTCTAACACCGCAACTTACTTTAAAGCATCTCATATTTTAGTAGTTGTTCAGAAAACGTGTTCTTTCTTTACATTTACGATGCAAAATCATTTGATTATGCTTTGATTATTTCTTCCTATAGATTATGCATAGGCGTAATCATGTGCCTGCAGTGTGTACCCACCTAAAAAAAGTGTCACCAAACACTACATTAAGAGATGTACTATTACGTTCCTGAAGGAGATGTTTTTATATTTTTAGATGCGAAGGCGTGTTACACAAAACCTCTAAAATGTTGGTTGTTTAAACACTAGTAGACGGTTGTAATGTACATCTAACGCAGACTTGACTTAGATTTGCCCCTCAGAGACTTGGAGAAAATGACTTGAGGGCATCTGCTGATTACTTAAAGGTTGACAAGAAAAATACATGTACCATTAAAAAGCTATGTATGTTTTTTTTATACGTATTGATTTATCCTGTGGTTGTTTTAAAACTACAACATTGAACAAACTGGAAGGAACTGAAACCAAATGTTTGGAAATTAAATTCACTTTTCTTAGTGTGTTTTTTTCCTCCGACATTTGTTGTTAATTTTGCTTCCTTAAGTATTTTAATTTGCTTGTGGGGTTACTGTGTCAACAAATACTTTATTACTGTTTAAATTGTGCCACAAATATAAAACAGTTTATTCACCCTAACTGCAGCCTGTGTTCTAGGTTATGGAAGAATGTGTAATTATCATATTACTTCTCTTTTAGGTTATGTTTTAAGTGATTTTCAAAAAATTTTGTATTTTTGCCTTGTTGTCACTTGGGGGAAAAAAAACAACATTTTACCCATTTTGAAAAATAAAATGTACTAAAAGATGGCATTTATTGATGACAAAGACATTAAAGTTATGGTTTTAGGTTTTCTGTGGGTCATTAAAAAGCATTTAAAGTTATTTAATTGATTTTGTTAGAAGAAAAAGGGCCTCAAGTGGAATTAAAATGCATTAAATTTGATTACCGGTAGCATAAAAATACTTAAATAAAAAGATTTGTGAAATATGTATTCTAGCATATTAAAATGTTCTGTAGCAGCCATTTTTGCATCCACTCTGTTTTGGGCCTAATATTTTCAGCTCAATTTCATTTGTATAGGGCTGTATCTTAAATTAATCATCTCAAGGCACTTTACAATACATTGAGTTTCCAGAGTTTGCCTTTACATGTGTCATGGGTACTTAGGGGCATTAAAAATGTTACAAAGGACATTAAAATCTACTAACAGAACACCTGGTATTGTAAAATACAGTCAATCGTATTAAAAATGGAGAAGATGGTTGATCCACACCACAGAAGAGTGAATGAATCATCTGCCCACATGAGGGCGCTATGGGCATAACGCTGTTTGGAACAAACGTAACTAGATTTTGTAAAATAGCACACCATAAAACTTTTATTCTTTGAAAAATAAGGTGGGTTGTCAATCAGATGCATATAAAATGGCTGAGAAACTGTAGGTAAATGTATTTGCCAGTTCAGAGAGGATTCAGTGAGGCCTTTAATGGAGTGCAGAAGAAAAACATTTCTGCTTCTAGGATTAGAAGCAGAAATGGTAGGATTAATTTTCCCAAAGATGTTAACCGGTACCGGTTTAATTGTCTCCCCAAGCATGTTATAAATGCCATCTAACTTAAATCAGAGCCTTCTGTAGAACTACTTTGTGTGTGTTTATTGTTAGCAGAGGAAGGTAGGTAAAAATCACAGTTTAGATCCCATTTAATGATAGTAATGGCCTTCTAAAGCCATAGCTTTATGGCATTCGAGTTTTGGGCCAGTAGTACTGGTGATATTTGGGCCACTGTTAGTAATATTCAAAGAAAACCTTACAGTGTAAAGGTGATAATGGGTCCAAACAGCTGAAAGCAGGAGTCCTCCACTGTTCTGTTGTGATGTCCAATGGAGAATTAACATAAAACCAGCAGTAAGTGAACTAAGAGCAAGTGTTACATGTACCGCATCCCACCTGAAAGTTTAGATTTAGATTTAGGAAAACTGCCAGACGTTATTAAACAATCTTGTTATAAGTTGGAAAATCAGCACGATTTATCAATTGTTCCACATGCTGACAGTTCCAAAAATACTTTATTATTGTCATAGAGTAACCAACTGATTTAAATGCTAAGTTGTTAAAAAAATATATTATTTTATGAGTGGTATTTGTTCATGAAACAGTCAGAAATGCAACAAGATTTGAGCCTCCAAGCCGGTAGGAGGCAGCATCCAGATTGGTCCCCCTGGAAACGTTGAGTTCTGCTGGAAAGTCAACTCTAGCTTCAAACACTAATGTATTATGCTCCCAGTTTTTATGAAACAGAGTTTTAAGTACACTGTATTTTAAGCTACTCCGATAATGTTGGTGGTTATTAAGTAATCATCGTTTGCGTTGATTTAAAACAGCTCGGGCTGCTGATAGTGGCTAGTTTGCGATTAGCTCGTCGCGAAAGAGGGTGAGTTTAGGCTTTAGCTAATTCGATTTATTTACTTCCAGCTCAGCTCTTACGAGGCTTTTAACAAGCGTCCCGGTTTGTTTACGTAAGGTGGGCTTTTAACCGGGCAGATTAGAAATTCGTCGTGTCCCATGGCTGCTTTAGGGTTTATCCCCGCCAGCGAGCAAGATGCGTTTCGTTTCAGATCGGAACAAACCTCCTCTGAAAAAAGGCCAAAGCCGAGCGGGGAGGAAGTCAGGAGGTTCTACGAAGGGACATTCTAAAACGCTTAACGTGAAAAAGCTTAACGTGGCTTAAGGTAGGAAAACAAGAGGAATCATCACCAAATTTCGCATGGCCATAGCTTGTCATAAAGACTTAAGCCTGTCAAAAAAAATAAACCGAAATCCAACGATTATAGAAGATATCTCACATTAATGTTTTCTTCTTCATTGGCGCCTATGGCGAGAAAAAGGCTTAACGTGGTTTAATGTACCTAATCAATGATCAATGATCACCAAATTTCTCTTTCATATTGCTCCTAATAAGCACATCAAAATGTCAAACCCAAAGTCCAATTATTATGGACGTTATTTAACATTAGGCGTTTCTGCTTCATTGAGGCCTATTGAAAGGAAAAAGCTTAACGCAATTCAATGTACCTAAACAACGCTCAGTGATCACCAAATTTTGCTCATATATTGCTTATCATAACCACTTAAAACTGTCAAAAAATCGAACCCAAAGTCCAATTATTATGGACGTTATATGACATTAAGTTTTTCATGTTAAGGTTTTTCACGTTAAGCGTTTTAGAATGTCCCTTCTACGAAGACCTGGTGAATGAGGAGAAAACGCGAGAGGACCAGTCAAGCGGGGCGACGGACAAGCGCGACCCTCACGGCGGGTTTTACAGAAGACCGAGGCGGAGAGTCCGGCGGCAGCACGCCGAGGCTGCGGTCAGAAGAGAGACGAGGGACGAACGAGAAGGCAACCAGAGACGGGAGGCGAGCAGCTCGGAGAGAAGTCAAGAGCTGCGGGGGCTGTGGGAACTGCGGCTGCTGCGCTGCGCCCATCAGGGGGACATCCTGGGGGAAGAGAGAGTGTCTGTGGCAGCTGGTTGTAGATCTATAGCTACAATCTGAAGGTAAAAGTCTAAGCAGCTTGTGTGCAGGGTGTGTGGGCTCTGCAGACATGTTACCTGCCCTTTTTACTAGAGTGGAACAAATCATGGGTTGTAGCAAAGTCACCTCCGATGATCCTCCCTGCAGACTTAATTGTTTGTTGTAGTTTGGACGGATAGTGAGTGGAGGCAGGAGCAGGTTAAGCTCCATCTGGTTCTGACTGCACTAGTGGACCAGCCGGTCCACCTCCTGTCTGTACTGCAGACCAATTACCGTCATGTTGTCAGTGAACGTCAGAACTTTCTTTAATTATGTCACTGTAATGTATTTTTTTTTTTAGGGCTGGGCAACGATTAAAATTTTTAATCGCGATTAATCGCATAATTTGCCCGATTAATCATGATTAATCGCATTGTATGCGCAAACTCCAAGAATGAATTCAAAAGTAGTGTAAAGAGCACTTTTATTTTAATATCCTGCTGCCATGTGAACAAAAGTGTTGTAACATTTGTAGCACTTATTTTATACTGGATATTTTCAACCCATCTATTGAATTTAGTGCACTAGTTGATCTTTTCTTCATAAGAGAACAGCAAGCACTGCAGCCAAAATATGGCCTTTTTTGACCTGCTGTATATTAGCCAGTCCCTAAGCTTGATGTATCATGAACCTGTTGACCTTTTGGGTTTTGTGGTTTTTATTTTATTATTACAATTAAATAATAATAATAACAATAATGTTATGTTCAGTGTTTTTTCGCTAATCCACCTCTTATATATTTCAATCCTTATGTAATTTTGTCTGTGTTGTGTGCACCTGCTTGTTGCTTTAATCCTATAAATTTCCCCATCGTGGGATAAAAAAAGGATTAGCTAATGTTATCTTATCTTAAATAACACTTTTTAATGTATATACTTGGTTCTTTCAAGTTCTTAATTACATTTTCTGTGTGGGCTCCAGTAACATATGATAGATAATATCTACTTTGAAAGTTAACATGAACTGCTGCTGAAGATGACCACTGATCTACCTGGATGTTCCATGGAGGACTGAAACGCCTCAGTCAGAGACGTCAGTCTGTGGGTCTGTCGGGGCAATGATAGAAGTTTCGTCTCCTCTATCCGTTTCTGTGGCTCAACGTTTTCATGTTTTTTCACGTGCTTAGATACATTTGTTGTGTTTCCACTGAAATGAACCGGCTTTTTACAAAACATACAGCTTGATTTCATTTACGGTATTAAAATAAAGCCAAACGGTGCTACTTCCCCTGTTCATGTTTTTTCGCTGCTGCGGTCTCTCTGAGCAACGTGATTGTTTGTGTGTTGAGTTTGTGTGAGAGCTGAGTGGGCGGGCCAGGCTGAGCATGCGTGCTGATTGGCTGGCGCCGCTGAGCCATGTACGAGAGGGGAGGGGGAGCGGGAGAATGCTGCCGTGACAGCGCGCTGCAGTCAGCGCGCTTGCTGACTGAGACTGACTGAAAGCATGTGAGCAACATGCGTTAATGCGCGATAAAATAAATATCGCTGTTAATAGTCTAATGAATTAACGTGAAATTAACGCGTTAACTTGCCCAGCCCTAACTTTTTTTAATTCTATTTAAATAATCCCAACGGGAGATTAAATGTAACTAATTTAATGTGGGTTTCTTCAAAATGTTGTTCGTAGATGCTGATGGTTGTGGGTAGGAAGGATCTTCTGTAGTGGTCTGTCTTATAACACAGTTGTTGTATGACAGACTGATGAAGAGGATGCTGAGAGTAGTCTGTTCTTCGTTTTATAAAGAATCTGTCTTTGCGCAATCATCTCCAGAAGAGGGCTCCCCAGAACAGAACCAGCCTTCTTTACTAAGTTCAACGGCTCTGTCACTGCTTCCGCAGGAGATGAAAGCAGAATAGATCATAAACTCCACAGCTGTCATATTTTTCCATCATTGCAACTTTGTACATTCCCCTGAAATGTGTCCTCAGCATTAACCAATTCGTTAGGGAGCAGTGGGCTGCAACTATGTTGAAAAGGGTTTTGCTGCCTGTGGGATTCAAACCAGGGACCTTGCAGCGCTCCCATGACGCAAGCACCCGGCTCTAACCACTATTCCATCTGCTGCAGACACTGAAAGGACCTACGCTTCCTTAAGAAAGTCAACATGGGGTTTTTTTTCTTATTTTTTCATCATGCGAAGCACTTTGAATTGTCCTGTTGCTGAAATGTTTTTTTTTTGTATTGAAAATAATCTTTGCTTACGAATGCAACGATATAAAAAAAGAATAGAACATAGGATATGTAACAAACTATGCCAGGGGGATTACAATAAATACATTCGTTACAAAAACGAACTAAACGGAAAAAGAGCACATTGTAGCACATTAAATATGTTTTTTGTTTGTACTTTTTGAAATAGTGGATAAATATAGTTCGATTTTTTTTTTAACCAAAGCTGGAAAAGTAATGATGAAAAATTACACGTGCATATGAAATTTGCCAAATATTCTAATTATATTAATTGCCATTCGTCTGTTTGTATTTGTATTCCTTCCATGAAAACCTGAAATAAAATGCTCATGAGCTCATGAAAAACGTGTATCAACACAAACACTGAAACAAACGTGGCTTGTGTTTCGGCTCCCTGCCGACAGGGGGCGCTGCAGGGCGCTGCCATGCTAGAGGAAAAGGCTCCGAGCTTGTTCGGTCTTATTGGGCTTGTTTTAAAACATTATTTTCTCCAGTTTCTCTGCCTCTCGCCTCCTCTTATCGGCCTAACATTGCAGCATCAGAGTCGTGCGATTAAAACCTGCAGCGCAGCTTCGAGCTGGGAGCTGTAGCTGCAGCCGCCTGCAGCCCAAGCGCTCCATGTGTGCCTGTCTGAACACGTGAGTTGTGCGACCCTCCTCACATTCTTTGCTTTGGTGAGTTTTTCCGCTCTGCTTGCACACGGTCCCTAAGCATCTGCGGAGCCGCGAGCTCTGCATTGGGTCCAATGTAATTCTCCCTGCGCGGTGGGAGACTCGTTTTGAGGAAACTACGGTTGTAGCTGACTGTCTGCCTTGCTGTGGTCACAGAGAGGTGTCTGTTTTGTACAATAAATCATCCGCCGATGAGTTATTGATCCGGAAAAGCCGAATCTGTGAATATCTTTCTAACTTTACCCAAGTCCGCTATAAACCGTTACTGACCATTGTGTGTTTGTGATCACAGGGGCGCTTTCTCTCATGGCGGGCCCCAGGTTTTATTTTTTTTACACCCCCCCCCCCCCCCCCCCCATTCATTTTATAGCCACGTTATAAACACGGCACAGAGTCACGCACCGCGGTTACAGATATGATTTTATGCCCCTTAGGGTAAGGTGACCAGATTTCTGAAGTCAATTCTGGGGACATTTCTTGCTCGTGGATAAAAATCAATACATCTCGTCAAGATGAAATTAGGAAACGGGGACAGTAATGGTTTCATTTATTTTTACATATTTATTAATATTTAAACAACAAAATCAAGTGTAAAAGCCAGGAATGTGCCTTTCCACACTTTTAGTTTATCCCAAGATTAATAAAATGAATATTCCAAAAAAAAGGTAAAAAACAAAGCAACTGGACTTGTTTTCCGTAGTTGAAGACGTTTCGCTTCCTCTCCCGGAAGCTTTCTCAATTCAAATTTTTGAATTGAGAAAGCTTCCGGGAGAGGAAGCGAAACGTCTTCAACTACGGAAAACAAGTCCAGTTGCTTTGTTTTTTACCTTTTTTTTTGGAATGACCATGACCTGGATGACTGAGAATCTTCACCAGCAATAAAATGAATAAATAGCGTTATTAATAGAAAACTGTGTCTCTGGGTTGGGGTAAAATGGTGGGAGTGGGAATGGAGGGGTCAAGGGTCGTTCAAATTTTGTGGGGCCCAAAGAGCTCTGCGGCCTCCTAAGCGGAGAGTGACACGAGGAAAAGAAATTCAGAAAAGTAAATACAAACCTTTAGCCTGTGGCTGTCTGTGGAGACAGAGTCCCCCACCTCTTCAAAAAAGTGCAACAAATACTCATTCTGTTCACGTCTACATATCTATCATATTAACATAAAAAACAAGTAGCAGTCAAGGCTGCAGGTAAAGGGTGATATATGTTTGTTACTGTCAGCTGACCGCATCAGGGGCCTCTGCATCTCAAAGAAGCAGATTAATTTATCCCACTAATGAGCTATAAGCACAGCTCCACTACTTCCTGAACTTCAGCAGCTACTTTGTTTCCTGTCTTTCATCACTGGACAAGCTGATTTATCCAGGTGTGTCTGGCTGGTTGCTGAAGTCAGACACACCTGGAATAATCAGTCTGTCCAGTAATGAAAGACAGGAAACAAAGTAGCTGCTGAAGTTCAGGAAGTAATAACTTCCTGAACTGAAGTTCAGTAATAACTGGAGCTGTGCTTAGAGCCTGTTTGGGATGAGAAAATAGGTTGTGATGTGAGGGGGAAAAAAGGCACAGACTTGGAATCCCCTTGACATGAATGCCAGTGATTGTGTGTGTAGTGCAGCATGAGCATGTATAAACTTACATAAAGTGTGTATAACTACATTATGTGTCTGGTAGTAGTTGATGTGCTGGTATAATGTTTGCTCCTATAAGGTGAGTTAACTCCGGTCAGTGAGTCAGCTAACATGAGATCATCTCTGGTTTCTTCAAGGCCTTCTGTGTCTGAAGAGCCATCAGCCACGATATCCAGAGGTCTGGATAAAATATGAGGAGAAGAAGATATATATATGTGCAGAACTGATATTTTTTGAAACACAAGAAAAAAATACAACTAAAGTTGCCTATTAATTCTGCCACAGCTAGGGAAGTGCAGTGAAACACAGAAAGAGGTTATATCCTTGTGCAATTGGGCTACTGAACTCAAACCTGAGTACATAGCTACTCTGTTTTACATAGCATTCTTCACACACTACATCATTCAATATGTTAGTTTATCACTCAAATCATGTCAACGCTTTATCACTTGAACTTTATTAATACATACTATACATTTTAAATGTTTGAAACAGAAATATTAACAGAGTGCGAGGCAGTGGCCCTGGCAATTTGGGTAAAATAATTTAAGAGAAGACATAGCAAGTAAAAAGCAAAAAAACCCAAAACTTTTTAAATGTCTTAAACAAATTGAACCATTGAACAGCAGAATAGGCTTAACATCAACACAATGTATATAATCCAAGAATAGTCCATATTTTTAAACAGCAATAACATATACATATATCATTTCCTTCTTTTCACAGCTTCTGTATTGTTCATTAAGGCTTAGATAACGTTCCCTCTTCACTCCTGCTCTTCCAGTCACTGTCAGTTTCCCAATCCCTCCCTGAATCTTTCCTCAACTAATCTGCATATTTTTCAGATGAATGTTTTTTCTTCAGGATTGCTTTTTCTTTGACAAGCATCTCCATGAACTCCTGGCAAGGGAGGTTGATGTTTGTCTTCACGGTGCGCATGGCCTTGATAGTTGGAACAGTGAACCTATTTCTGCTATCAGTCCATATATCATTCATGACCGAGAACACCCTCTCTACTGGTGCATTACTTCCAGGTAAGCACATGATAACAGACACTAATCTAGCCAGGTTAGTGTAGGGGATGTCATTTTCTTTAAAGTGGTTGAAAACTTTGCTCCATCTCTGACTCAGTGGTGTCTCAGATTTTCTCCATTCATCAAGTGATCCCCCTTTAAGGAACTCATGCAGTGCAGAAACCTCATCAAATAAATCATCCTCTCTGATGGTAACATTTGGGCATTTTTCTTGAAGTGAGGCTGTTGCTTTCTGGATCTCTTGACGAAGGGGCGTCTTCTTTAACAGGAGACAGTGGACGTTGTTTAAACCATCTGCATGCTTTCCCTATGCCTGTAAATACTTCAGAGCTGTACTGAAGAACGACTGGGATGTTTTCAGGAAGGTCTGTCTTGTCATTGCTCCATTTTCCTCAAGCTCCCTGAGCAGACTTTGCACCAGATGTGGTATAAAATGGTCATCATGTCTTGCTGTAAGTTTTGTTTCCAGTTTTCTCAAAATTGCTGCTGATTCCACAGCACAGCGGTCCTGGCCTTCAAGCATTTTAATGGCATCTATGAATATTGGCAGGTTTCCATGGGCAAAGGCCAACCACATTTCAGTTAGTGGATCTTCAAACATCCTCTGCAGGACAACAGGGCACTTTTCTTCAGAGAGGAAAAAACATTTTAGAGGTGCATACATTTTTGACACTCCGCTGGATGGACAGCCAGCGGACATTGCTGTGTCCTAGGATATTTTCATATTCTTGGCCAACAAACTCACAAAAACTTTTCAGTCTTTCTACTCGAACAGTAAAAATATGAAAATATCCAAAGATTTTTGTGAGAAGATACTCCACATCAATAGGAATTGTATCCATAGCTGTTCTTGTTGCATTATGAATGATGTGGGCAGGACAACCCAAGCCAATCACCTCCAGTTGCAGAGAATCTTTCACTTTGGTATGAACATTGACCCTTCCTGCCCTATTCAGCCCTCCAAAGTTGGTGTTTGTGTTGTCAGCGGAGATTGCCACTATTTTTTTTCCCAAGGGTGTATTTTTCTATCACCACCAGGATCTGAGCAGCAAGCTCTTCTGCTGTTTCTCCACTGAGCTCCACAAAATCAAGCAGTTTTGTTTCAACAGATGTGCTGCCATCACATATTTTGCAATATCAAACTATTATTGGCAGCAGCTTTATATGTCCATGATTGGATGAATCTATAGACAGGGACACAAAATCAACCTGTTCTAGATCCTGTGTTAGTAGAGTGGCTGCCCATGGTGCAAAAATGTTCCTCACTATGGCATCACCTTTGGTTCTAGCACATGAAAACTTTGGCTCATACAATTTTCTTGTCAGCTGTGCTGTGCAGTCCATGGAGCGGTAACTATGGTTATGTTTTAGAGTGTGATATGCTAAGATTCCCTCTTGTATGGCTAAGTCATATTCTTTTTGAGAAGGCTCAACCTTTTTGAAGAATGTTGTGACAGAGAGCACACCTGCACTGGCTGTTAAAGAGGCTTTGTGTTTTTTTGTTTGCTGATGCTCCACTACAGCAAATCTCCCACCACTCCCAATGGAAAATGAGGATTTACAAAAGGTGCAGTGTACCATCGTGTCATCCTGGTCTGGCCGACAAGGACGTATAAATGGAAATTCTGATTGTAATTTTTCCGTAAAATGACACTTCCTCTTCTTTGAAAGAGCCATCTTGTCATTCAGTCTTGTCTGCCTTCTTCCCTCTCCACTTTACCTTTTGTTTGTAGCCCTCTTTTGACTTCTGCCTGCTCTCTGCTTTAAATTTTTCTCCCTTTTTGTCAACTTTTTTTCTATCAGCGTTCCTAGTTTCCTCCTCTCTCATTCAATCCTGTCTTCCTATCTTCTTCCTCACTCCTCCAGCATCGATCTTACATTATTCTAAAACAGAGACATATAATCAAAATCACCTCCAAAAACATTAGGATGTGCAACATGAAAACTTATTATACTAATATATATAATAATAATAATAATATTAATAATAATAATAATAATAACAATAATAATAATAATAATAATTATTATTATTATTATTATTATTAACTCATCTGAATACAAAACTATTAGGAGCTACAAGCAAACACCACATAATAAATTACCATTAAACAGGTGGTTATCTCTTCCTCCTTCATTCTCAGATCATGCAGATCTTTTCTCATTTAGTTCTCCTGTTACTGACTCCTATTTTTTCATGAGGAACTTTCATAAATCCAAACTGAGCAGTATAAAACTAAACCTAAGCCTGGAATTCTATGCTCATAAATCACAACCATAAATCATCAAAAAAAAAAAATTAAATAACCCTACTCTGAAATATAAACTAAACGGTCACATACCCGTTCTAAAACATCTTTATACAAACCCTTGTTTATCCCTGGAGAACCAGCGTACCAGATTAGCGCCTTACAAAGAGTTTTCAATCATTTTGTTACATTTTATGCGAGTGTCTTTTACTCAGGTGAGCAGCAACTCGTGGTCTTGTCTTACTATTTATTGATTATTTTTTTAACCTGGACAAAAAACAAACATTTATCACAGGATCAGCCCGATCCAAATAAAATTAATCGATTAACACACTTACCATAACACAGCAGTTCCCCATCAGTTGTCACCGGTTGACAACGACTTTCCACTTCTTCTTCTTCTGTTTTAAAAGTGGTGCGCTCTTCTTCTTCTTTGTGTTTTAATGGCATCTGAATCCAAAAGGATCATTACCGCCATCTAGTGATGCGCTCTGTTCCTCGTCTTTATATTATCAGCAGCGCAACCAGCTACCGTAACACATTTTCCCCCTCGGTAAAATCGGGGACATTTCCGGGGACAGCTTTAGCCGGGGACAGGTGGTCCAAAACGGGGACAGTCCCCGGAAATCAGGGACGTCTGGTCACCCTACCTTAGGGCCCGTCGTTTCGTGCTCCATCTGAATCACGGGTACTCGTTATCTGGATGATGAAACAAGTCCTTATTCACTAATAAACATCTCATTATTTTCCTTCTGAGCTACAAGGAAACTTTCTTCTTGTCGACATTCCCCTTGTTTGACATTGGGGCATCTTAGTTGTAGGTTGACTTTACCGCCTAACCACATATTTACCATCCAAAGCGTTTTATTCTGGATTTAACACCAAACATAGTACAGCCATGGAGTACCTGAATCCATCCTACTCAGATGATTAGCCTACATTTCTTGCTGTTCATGCAGTTCTTCAATATACATATTTGCGATAACAGTATATTCTGAAGCCCAAGTTTTATTGCTGTATTGCTAATAAACACACAAATGTGTGTATCTCTGTTTTAGAGCAGCATGGTTTGTGCCATATTGCACTTGCAGTCCTGCTTGGATGCCGGATTTGGTTTCAGGTGGTTTGCATCAAACATAACGTTTGACCATTTGGAAGGACTTTAACAGTCCTTTTGTTTTTACTTTTTTTGGAATTTAACAGTCCTTCATTGTGCCCACATCGAATTTAAATCCAATTGAGCAAAAATCCTAAAACCTGGAGGGATGGGACTTTTGTCATCATTGGGAAACGTAAGGAAAATCCAACATTTTCCAGACATCAAGATTTTCTTAGCTTTTTTTTAGTGGACTGAGATCAGGGGTGTGTACGGGAGGAAGCTTCTTACCTGGATCTGTGTTATGGAAATATATAATCACTTATATGATAATAGTGTATTTTAAAGTTATACAGATATCAACCCATAACCCAGTAACCTAAAGATGAGAAAGTGTCCAGATTCAGACTTCAGGAAGCGTGTGCCAGCCACAGAATGGAACGGGGAATTTATGAGAGCCTTGTAGAGCAGATAGTGTCTTTAAAATCCCTTTCTCAGGGTCTCAATGTTATTTCAGTTAACTCCCAGAAACCGAGCTAGGGTAATAGATCACATTTAACGGTCAAATGTCAGGAAACACATGTTTTAGCCAGACTCAGCGCCTGCACTTAGGCTGGGAGGCTGCACAAAGGGGGGTTAATCTGGCTCCCTTTGGCACCGTCTCTGGGTTAAAAGGCTTGTTTCGAGTGTAAAACGCTGAGACACATTTTACAACTCACGGAGAGCATTTTCGGGATAACATTAGGATACTGTGATTAAAAACTTGTAAGTTGTCTCCCACTTTGGAATTCCAAATTGTAATAAATATATGTTAAACTGTTTTTGCCTTTGAATTCACTGTCTCTTTTCTTGTGGCCAAATCATCGAACCGCTGAACGAGACGGGCCGTGGTGAGCCCATATGAGTCTCGACGTCTGTCACCATGTAGGGCGATGGTTAGGCTTCAATAGAATGAAAGCGTTTAGGGCTGGGCAATAAATTGACTTTATCGATTACTTCTGAAGATTTAATTTTGGAAGATGTTGTTTTATTTGTTTTCTTGCCAATGCACTCTCCTGGGCTTCCATGAAACTTTGCACCATATGAGTCCTGAAAAGGGAAGTTGTTTTTGGTAATAACATGCAATGTTGAATATGTGTTTAGGAAAATATTTTGTCAAAACACTCCAAAGATTAAACCTTTTTCCCCTTAGACGAGGCATTTTAAGTTATTTATTTACTCTTTTTTTTTTTAAGCTGGTGTGAAGTTAAAAAAAAGTGAAGCAAAGCCTGTTCTTAGATGTGTAATACAACCAGCAGCAAACATTTTGTGTAATATTTTTATTATTTTCTATGGCGGGGCTGGCCATCTTGTTTTATAAGCAGGTTTTAAAGCTCATATTATGTTTGAATTCAGGTCAACTCCCAGATGAGATTATTGAAATAAAAGTACGTTTTTTAGAAATTATTTCAGCAATTTGCTTTTATGAAACAAAAGTCTGTCCTTTGTTGAACCCGTTTATAGATTAATGGATGTTGGACACGGGACTGCATGATGGAGAAGTTGGCCAGATAGATGGAAAGTTGCTTTTGCACAGTTACCTTAGAACGAAACAGATCATAAATGAATATGATAAATACCAAATCCCAGCTTCATGCAAAGGGTTTCATGCTCTCCTGGTGCACACATGGGTTCTCTCCCAAATAAAGAGATGTATGTTATCTTACTTAGTCTTTCTAAGTTCCTCCTTTGTTAGTCAGAGTGTGCATGTGGGCAAAGTTGTTTGTCCTGTGTTGTTCTGTGATTGTCTGGTAGTTTTCTGTTCATTTTTTTATATCAATGGTAGAAAAGCACAGGACAACACGGCGCCTCTAACTATGTTTTGTTCTGTTTGTGTTTTGTTTTTTTTGCAGTACAGAAGATTGTCGTGAGACCTGTGAAATATCAGACATTTGAAGACAGACTAAGAAAGGTGAGGTCTATATTGATCAAATCCGACGCAGTTAAGAGAAAAGCTTTGTTGAGCTCCTGTGAGTCAAACCTATAAAAGAACTATGTGTGATGTCACTGCAGAGTTAGCCGTGGAGGACATGGAGGAACTCTCTTCAGAGCAGCGCCCAGAACCCCTGTTCCTAATCCTGCCCCCACCGCCGCCTTTCTCTCTGGCCTCAGGTGAGCTCACCATGCCCTGGCCAAAATGGCTGAAAGCTTTTGAACACTACGCTCAGGCATTCGGTGAAAAAGCGATGCTGGACTCCAGTAAGCTGCTGCTCTTACAGAGCTTTCTGGGCCCAGCGGGACAGCTCGTCTTCACAACTCTGATCAGGCATCCGACTATGTATGCTGACGCCGTTTCAGAGATCACCAGACATTTTAGCTCTGATCATGCCACTCAGGCACACCGCCTTAAGTTCCACCAAAGGGCTCAGATGCCTGGAGAGTCCATAGAGGAGTTTGTCACAGCGCTCCAAAATCTGCTGGGAGATTGTCACTATGGAAAGTTCAAGACCAAACTTCTAGTAGATCAGCTGATTGAGAAGACAAACAATCCGCAGCTCAGAGAGAGGCTGCTGAGTAGGAAGGACCGACTGACCTTGGCCAAGGCCCTGACTATTGCTAAAGAGGTGGAGTCTCATTCGAGTGAATCTCAGCAGTTTGAGTTTCATGAGGTGAGTGTGGATATCGGAGAGGAGTGGGAGCCTCCTGTACAAAATAAGCGAAAAAGAGGAAGACCTCGGCTCGTTATTCAACTAAAGGCACCTGTGACTGAACCCCAACAAAAGAAGAAAAGAGGAAGGCCCCGGCTTGGAGAGAAGACTAAACCAGAGCTACTTGTGTCTGAACCCCAACAAAAGAGGAAAAGAGGTAGACCTCGGCTCGGGGAGGAAAGGGCACCAAAACCGTCTGTCACTGAAGCCCAAAGAAGACCAGCTGCAGTCCAGAATCAGACCTCTGACAGCAACGATACAGGTGAGCCTCGGGTCGCAGCGGAGAATAATGTGACATGTGATGAACCGGATGATAACGGCGACGCATCAACTCAGATGGTGGAAGACGAAAAAAAACTTCAATCAAGCGACATGGGCGAAGACAACGATGACGGTAAAGTTGAAGACTTCTTCCCTCCTTCAGCCAAGCGGAAGGGGCTTTGCTGTCCCATCTGCACCGAGAGATTCTTCAAAAACGCAGACAAGTTCAACAGACACATGAGGACGCACACGGGGGAAAAACCGTTCAAATGTCCGCTCTGCAATCTCACGTTCAGCCAGTCGTACCACATGACCCAGCACATGAGGAACCAGCACGCCGCAGGCCCGTATGTGTGCCCAGCCTGCGGGCTGAGCATGGAAAGCCCCGAAGAGCTATTTAAACACAAGAAAACGCACAAGGAGCAGATCCTTAACTGCACTGATTGCAATGAGGTCTTCCTGAATGACGAGGAGCTTCGTAGTCACGTCAAGTCGCACAACAAAGACCCGTCGTTCCCAAAGGAGGGTCAGAGCGATCAGCCAACTCGCTGCGTTGAAGTGAGGACTGAAGACTTATCGGAGCTTTCTGCAAACGCCTGCGAAGCCGTCGACTCCGAGCAAGGCAGAGCGAAACCGACTAAAGACAATTCCTGTCCCATCTGCATCGGGAGGCGCTTCAAAGGTCCAAACAACCTTGCGCGACACATGAGGACGCACACCAAGGAAAAACCCTTCAGCTGCCCCATCTGCAGCAAGATGTTCAGCCAGTCCTATCACATGACGCGCCACGTGAGAGTTCAGCACGGCCTTGGCCAGTACGTCTGCCCCCAATGTGGGAAGAGTTTCACCACCTGGCTGGACCTAAAAGTACACAAAAGGTCTCACGCTCACGTCGGCCTCACGTGTCTGGCGTGTAATAAGCAGTTCAGAGAGAAGGCCACGCTGGAAAAGCACCTTAAACTTCACAAGGCGGTTCTGCCGGGTCCCCGAAGCCTCACCTGTGGCGACTGCGGCAAAGAGTTCGGCCGGCAGCATCATTTGAAGAGGCACATCATGTCCCATCGCAAAGCGTCCAACTCTAGGTTTTACTCGTGCCCTGACTGCAAGAAAATCTTCTACTTCCCGGAGGACCTCAACAAACACCTGGAGGATCACGCGAAGGAGAACAACGGGACGTGCCCCAAATGCAACGAGCGGTTCGACAGCGCGGAAGAACTGGAGACGCACATGCAGGTTCACCAGAGGTCTTTCCCCTGCAGCACCTGTGGCAAGAAGTTCAAAGTGGAGTACGCGCTGAAGAAGCACGAGGAGGGCCACCAGCATGACCAGTACTACTGCTCGTTGTGTCAGAAGCACTTTATGAAGTTGTCTCATTATAAGAGACACGTGCTGGTCCACGACAGGCGGGAGTCCAAGTGTCCACACTGCGACGGCGTCTTCCTGAAGCTGACGGCTTACAAGTACCACCTGCGGACTCACACCCTGGAGAGGCCGTACCAGTGCAGCTGCTGCATCGAAACCTTCGAGCAGGAGGAGGAGTTGGAGCAGCACTGCCTCAAGCACAGGAAGTTCAAGAAGGAGCGGCCTTATTCGTGCACACGCTGCGACCTGGCCTACTCGACCCTGGTGGAGCTGACCGAGCACATGATCTCTCACGAGGGAGAACAGCCGCAGACATGCCCCTTCTGTGGCAAAACCTTCCTGAACAAGAACAAGCTGGAGCGCCACATCAGCATCCACACCGGCGAGAGGCCCCACCTGTGCTCGATGTGCGGCAACGGCTTCCCCTCCGCCGCCAGCCTCAAGCTGCACGTCCTCATCCACACCGGGGAGAAACCCTTCAAGTGCCTGCAGTGCAGCAAGAGCTTCAGCTCCGCCAGCGGCCTGCGCCTGCACAGCAGGCAGCACATGGACGAGCGGCCCAGCTACGAGTGCCCCGAGTGCGGCCGGACGTACGGCCGGCTGACGGAGCTGAAGATGCACCAGCGCTACCACACGGGGGACAAACCGTACGCGTGCACCTGCTGCAACAAACGCTTCATCAGCAAAGACAAGCTGAACGTTCACATGAGGACGCACACGGGAGAGAGACCCTTCTCCTGCCCTCACTGTGGGCAAACCTTTACCCAGACGGGGGACAGAAACAGACACGTCAGTAAATACCACCCAGTGGTCTGAACTAACGCCGCAGGACGTTTCCTGTGGAGAAACCACGTTTCTGCATGCTTGTAGGTATACCAGTAGGGAAGTAGTTAGAGTCACCGTCATCTTATCTGAGAGCGCGAGAATCCAAACTGTATTGGAAGCATGTCTTTAAAAGCAGTATGTCTGCACAGGTAATGTTAAACCCAAGGACTGATGGACGTAGGTCTGGATAACCCAAAGTTGCTCTGCTCTGTCTAACACCGCAACTTACTTTAAAGCATCTCATATTTTAGTAGTTGTTCAGAAAACGTGTTCTTTCTTTACATTTACGATGCAAAATCATTTGATTATGCTTTGATTATTTCTTCCTATAGATTATGCATAGGCGTAATGACGTGTCATGTGCCTGCAGTGTGTACCCACTTAAAAAAAAGTGTCAGCAAACACTACATTAAGATGTAATATTACGTTCCTGAAGGAGATGTTTTTATATTTTTAGATGCGAAGGCGTGTTACACAAAACCTCTGAAATGTTGGTTGTTTGAACACTAGTAGACGGTTGTAATGTACATCTAACGCAGACTTGACTTAGATTTGCCCCTCAGAGACTTGGAGAAAATGACTTGAGGGCATCTGCTGATTAGACAAGAAAAATACATGTACCATTAAAAAGCTATGTATGTTTTTTTTTATATGTATAGATTTATCCTGTGGTTGTTTTAAAACACAACATTGAACAAACTGGAAGGAACTGAAACCAAATGTTTGGAAATTAAATTCACTTTTCATAGTGTTTTTTTCGACATTTGTTGTTAATTTTGCTTCCTTGAGTATTTTAATTTGCTTGTGGGGTTACTGTGTCAACAAATACTTTATTACTGTTTAAATTGTGCCACAAATATAAAACAGTTTATTCACCCTAACTGCAGCCTGTGTTCTAGGTTATGGAAGAATGTGTAATTATCATATTACTTCTCTTTTAGGTTATGTTTTAAGTGATTTTCAAAAAGATTTGTATTTTTTGCCTTGTTGTCACTTGGGGGAAAAAAACATTTTATCCATTTTGAAAAATAAAATGTACTAAAAGATGGCATTTATTGATGACAAAGACATTAAAGTTATAGTTTTAGGTTTTCTGTGGGTCATTAAATAGCATTTAAAGTTATTTAATTGATTTTGTTAGAAGAAAAAGGGCCTCAAGTGGAATTAAAATGCATTAAATTTGATTACCGGTAGCATAAAAATACTTAAATAAAAAGATTTGTGAAATATGCATTCTAGCATATTAAAATGTTCTGTAGCAGCCATTTTTGCATCCACTCTGTTTTGGGCCTAATATTTTCAGCTCAATTTCATTTGTATAGCGCTGTATCTTAAATTAATCATCTCAAGGCACTTTACAATACATTGAGTTTCCAGAGTTTGCCTTTACATGTGTCATGGGTACTTAGGGGCATTAAAAATGTTACAAAGGACATTAAAATCTACTAACAGAACACCTGGTATTGTAAAATACAGTCAATCGTATTAAAAATGGAGAAGACGGTTGATCCACATCACAGAAGAGTGAATGAATCATCTGCCCACATGAGGGCGCTATGGGCATAACGCTGTTTGGAACAAACGTAACTAGATTTTGTAAAATAGCACACCATAAAACTTTTATTCTTTGAAAAATAAGGTGGGTTGTCAATCAGATGCATATAAAATGGCTGAGAAACTGTACGTAAAAGTATTTGCCAGTTCAGAGAGGATTCAGTGAGGCCTTTAATGGAGTGCAGAAGAAAAACATTTCTGCTTCTAGGATTAGAAGCAGAAATGGTAGGATTAATTTTCCCAAAGATGTTAACCGGTACCGGTTAACATCTTGTTGACAAGCATGTTATAAATGCCATCTAACTTAAATCAGAGCCTTCTGTAGAACTACTTTGTGTGTGTTTATTGTTAGCAGAGGAAGGTAGGTAAAAATCACAGTTTAGATCCCATTTAATGATAGTAATGGCCTTCTAAAGCCATAGTTTTATGGCATTCGAGTTTTCAGCCAGTAGTACTGGTGATATTTGGGCCACTGTTAGTAATATTCAAAGAAAACCTTACAGTGTAAAGGTGATAATGGGTCCAAACAGCTGAAAGCAGGAGTCCTCCACTGTTCTGTTGTGATGTCCAATGGAGAATTAACAAGAAACCAGCAGAAAGTGAACTAAGAGCAAGTGTTACATGTACCGCATCCCACCTGAAAGTTTAGATTTAGATTTAGGAAAACTGCCAGACGTTATTAAACAATTTTGTTATAAGTTGGAAAATCAGCACGATTTATCAATTGTTCCACATGCTGACAGTTCCAAAAATACTTTATTATTGTCATAGAGTAACCAACTGATTTAAATGCTAAGTTGTTAAAAAAATATATTATTTTATGAGTGGTATTTGTTCATGAAACAGTCAGAAATGCAACAAGATTTGAGCCTCCAAGCCGGTAGGGGGCAGCATCCAGATTGGTCCCCCTGGAAACGTTGAGTTCTGCCGGAAAGTCAACTCTAGCTTCAAACACTAATGTCTTATGCTCCCAGTTTTTATGAAACAGAGTTTTAAGTACACTGTATTTTAAGCTACTCCGATAATGTTGGTGGTTATTAAGTAATCATCGTTTGCGTTGATTTAAAACAGCTCGGGCTGCGGATAGTGGCTAGTTTGCGATTAGCTCGTCGCGAAAGAGGGTGAGTTTAGGCTTCAGCTAATTCGATTTATTTACTTCCAGCTCAGCTCTAACGAGGCTTTTAACAAGCGTCCTGGTTTGTTTACGTAAGGTGGGCTTTTAACCGGGCAGATTAGAAATTTGTCGCGTCCCATGGCTGTTTTAGGGTGTATCCCCACCAGCGAGCAAGATACGTTTTGTTTCAGATCGGAACAACAAACCTTCTCTGAAAAAAGGCCAAAGCCGAGCGGGGAGGAAGTCAGGAGGTTCTACGAAGGGACATTCTAAAACGCTTAACGTGAAAAAGCTTAACGTGGCTTAAGGTAGGAAAACAAGAGGAATCATCACCAAATTTCACATGGCCATAGCTTGTCATAAAGACTTAAGCCTGTCAAAAAAAATAAACCGAAATCCAACGATTATAGAAGATATCTCACATTAATGTTTTCTTCTTCATTGGCGCCTATGGCGAGAAAAAGGCTTAATGTGGTTTAATGTACCTAATCAACGAACAATGATCACCAAATTTCTCTTTCATATTGCTCCTAATAAGTTACCTGACTCCGCCAGATAGATTTGCTCCGCATATCCATCTGGAAACCTTCCGTTGAAGTAACTTTGGGAAGGGGCGAAAATACTGGTTAGCTGATTGGCCTATGTTGGTGATAGACGGGCCAAATGAACCAATCAGATTCGTTGTCGCTCGTAACAGAGCGACGACGAAAACACAACCACAAGCCAAGCTACTCTTGCTGCTGCAGGTAAAGGCTCGTTAGCTCAGCAAATAAATACTCTGTAATTCCGATAAAACTTGCTCGATAGCCGCGCTAACGCTAGTTTCATCGGCTGAAACCGCCATGTTGTTTAGACTGAACTGACGCGCTTCCCGTTGCGTCACACCTCAACCCGCCTCAAAGCCAACGCTGATTGCACGTTCGTTTGGTGAACGGCTCCAAATTTTCTTTAACGGAGAGTAGCCAGACTGATCTGCGAGTGAAACCTTGAAAGCTCGCGAGATCAGGATGGTCTCACGAGGCTACCTAATAAGCACATAAAACTGTCAAAATGTCAAACCCAAAGTCCAATTATTATGGACGTTATTTAACATTAGGCGTTTCTGCTTCATTGAGGCCTATTGAAAGGAAAAAGCTTAACGCAATTCAATGTACCTAAACAACGCTCAGTGATCACCAAATTTTGCTCATATATTGCTTATCATAACCACTTAAAACTGTCAAAAAGTCGAACCCAAAGTCCAATTATTATGGACGTTATATGACATTAAGTTTTTCATGTTAAGGTTTTTCACGTTAAGCGTTTTAGAATGTCCCTTCTACGAAGACCTGGTGAATGAGGAGAAAACGCGAGAGGACCAGTCAAGCGGGGCGACGGACAAGCGCGACCCTCACGGCGGGTTTTACAGAAGACCGAGGCGGAGAGTCCGGCGGCAGCACGCCGAGGCTGCGGTCAGAAGAGAGACGAGGGACGAACGAGAAGGCAACCAGAGACGGGAGGCGAGCAGCTCGGAGAGAAGTCAAGAGCTGCGGGGGCTGTGGGGACTGCGGCTGCTGCGCTGCGCCCATCAGGGGGACATCCTGGGGGAAGAGAGAGTGTCTGTGGCAGCTGGTTGTAGATCTATAGCTACAATCTGAAGGTAAAAGTCTAAGCAGCTTGTGTGTGGGGTCTGCAGACATGTTACCTGCCCTTTTTACTAGAGTGGAACAAATCATGGGTTGTAGCAAAGTCACCTCCGATGATCCTCCCTGCAGACTTAATTGTTTGTTGTAGTTTGGACGGATAGTGAGTGGAGGCAGGAGCAGGTTAAGCTCCATCTGGTTCTGACTGCACTAGTGGACCAGCCGGTCTACCTCCTGTCTGTACTGCAGACCAATGACCGTCATGTTGTCAGTGAACGTCAGAACTTTCTTTAATTATGTCACTGTAATGTATTTTTTTTAAGGCTGGGCAACGATTAAAATTTTTTAATCGCGATTAATCGCATAATTTGCCCGATTAATCATGATTAATCGCATTGTATGCGCAAACTCCAAGAATGAATTCAAAAGTAGTGTAAAGAGCACTTTTATTTTAATATCCTGCTGCCATGTGAACAAAAGTGTTGTAACATTTGTAGCACTTATTTTATACTGGATATTTTCAACCCATCTATTGAATTTAGTGCACTAGTTGATCTTTTCTTCATAAGAGAACAGCAAGCACTGCAGCCAAAATATGGCCTTTTTTGACCTGCTGTATATTAGCCAGTCCCTAAGCTTGATGTATCATGAAACTGTTGACCTTTTAGGTTTTGTGGTTTTTATTTTATTATTACAATTAAATAATAATAATAACAATAATGTTATGTTCAGTGTTTTTTCGCTAATCCACCTCTTATATATTTCAATCCTTATGTAATTTTGTCTGTGTTGTGTGCACCTGCTTGTTGCTTTAATCCTATAAATTTCCCCATCGTGGGATAAAAAAAGGATTAGCTAATGTTATCTTATCTTAAATAACACTTTTTAATGTATATACTTGGTTCTTTCAAGTTCTTAATTACATTTTCTGTGTGGGCTCCAGTAACATATGATAGATAATATCTACTTTGAAAGTTAACATGAACTGCTGCTGAAGATGACCACTGATCTACCTTGATGTTCCATGGAGGACTGAAACGCCTCAGAGACGTCAGTCTGTGGGTCTGTCGGGGCAATGATAGAAGTTTCGTCTCCTCTCTCCGTTTCTGTGGCTCAACGTTTTCATGTTTTTTCACGTGCTTAGATAAATTTGTTGTGTTTCCACTGAAATGAACCGGCTTTTTACAAAACATAAAGCTTGATTTCATTTACGGTATTAAAATAAAGCCAAACGGTGCTACTTCCCCTGTTCATGTTTTTTCGCTGCTGCGGTCTCTCTGAGCAACGTGATTGTTTGTGTGTTGAGTTTGTGTGAGAGCTGAGTGGGCGGGCCAGGCTGAGAATGCGTGCTGATTGGCTGGCGCCGCTGAGCCATGTACGAGAGGGGAGGGGGAGCGGGAGAGTGCTGCCGTGACCATAGACATATATAAAGAGTAGACCCCGCATCGACCGCTGTCGCCTATAGGCGCGGACGAGATTTAGGGGCGCCACCTTGGGGCGGTCGACAACTCCGCTCAGTGTAATGTTTTAAACAGGTGCAGAAGCAATTTTAGTCAACTATACTCGCTGATTATTGAACTAATTTTCACATTGTTTTTTTTATTTTTTTTTTACTTTAAAGCTATAGCTATTATAACAAATTGTTCAGTGCATTTAAATATTCTTAGTGTGGTTAAAAGTAATTGAATATTCTGACAGAATTTATGTATGCTGCAAAACACAGCCACTCATACACTTTAATAAACATTTTTTATTACTATATACAAAAACACAGTTACAGTATATATATATATATATCCTCCTGAGAACCAAGGAAAATATTTTTTTTCCTAATCATATTTTTTTGTGATTCCATACCTGTTTAGGGTTAAAAAAACATCCTACAATTCCCACATTTTTATTTTTATTCTTTATTTTTATTTTACAGCATGTCCACTGTAGTGGACAACAGGATCATTTGAGTACGAAAACAGACACATTTGGTAGATAAAAATTTTACCAGATTATAGAGTTTTTTTAACTAAGAATACAAACATTTTAGGCTGTAAATTGACTATTATACAAGAATACAGACATTTTGATTATAAAATAGACACATTTATTATTCTTGAACTTACATTTTGCAAAATTATCTTTACAATTCAATCCTTTTATTGGCCCCCTTGAATCCTTGAGTTATTTGAACAATGAACATAGAACTAATGTGAAACTGATTTTTTGGGGATTTATTTCTTCTGTCAAACTGAATCCAATCTAGTTTTTCCTTCACTCTTCATTTTGTTCTTAGTATGTTCTTTGTTAGTGGTGATAGTCCTGGAAGCAATTTCTCTTTTTGGCAATGCAGAGGAACATCTTGCATTTGGTACATCTCATGTACGTCTTGCTCTTGCAGCCCTTATTTCTGCATCTTTCTGCATGCTTGGTATCCATCATCTCAGGCATGTGCGTGGCTCCTATTCTGCGCACGGATGGCTCTGGTTGTGGGATCCTCATTTTAGATGGTGGCTCATACTCATCCTCACTCTCTTCACAGCTGTTATCCAGTTCCGGACTCTCCAACAGCTCTTCAGCTAGGACTAATTTGAAGTCCAGGTACTGATGTGTGTTCTTGGATGCTCTGTGCAGAGCTTTGCTGTCAGACTTGTATTGTATCCAGGAGTTTGTGATGGCAACATCAAAGAAGTGACTGATCACACGCGATGTCCATTTCCTTGTCCTGCTTGACATACGATAGAAGCTAAGCATGCGATCACAAAGATCCACGCCACCCATGTTGTCATTATACTGCTTAATTACTGCTGGTCTTTTAACCTGGACCATGTGCTTTTCTTTCTTGGACCATCTGGTACAGATGTCTTCCGGGTCTTTCCCATGTACAGTGGATGCCATGAGCACTGGTTTGTTGTCAAACCATTTTGTGATGGCCAGCTCAGGACTCTTTCTGGCCACTGACACTGATGTTCCTCTCCCCTCTTTTTTCAACTGTTTGTCTTCTGGCAGCTGGCACAGCTTTGGGACACGGTTCTTCATTATAGTTCCAGTTGCAGGAAGGCCCTTTGCCAGCAATGCATCCAATAGATCTATGGTTGTGAAGTACCTGTCGAAGAATATGTGGCTTCCTTTTGGAACAGATTCAACCATCCGTAGAACTGCTGCAGCTCCAACTCCTAACCTTTGGACTGTAAAGGTATTCTTCCCTTGGTAGACTTCAAAATCAAGCATCAGACCATTTGGGGATGCAAGGACAAAGACCTTTAGGCCAGTAGGGTTTGGCTTGCCAGGAACATATTGCCTGACTGGACAACGGCCTGTGAACGGGATGATTTGCTCATCAATGCAGACCGTCTCTCGCTTTGCAAGGCTGAGACAGCCTTGCCGTACACGATCGAGTATTGGCCTAACTTTCCAAAGAATATCTGCCTTCTTTGTTTCCTCTGTTACAGCCAGGTCATTGACAATCTTGAGGGAGTTTCTTATCCTGAAGAATCTATCCCTAGACATTTTGCTACTTATGACTGGCACTTTAGTTTTTTTGGCCCAAAACATTTTAATTCTGGGATAGCCAAGGCAGGCCATGTGGACTGAAATGCCAAAGAAGATTTTTATTTCTTGTGGCGTAGTTTTCATACACACTCCTCTGCTTTGCAGCTCTCTTTGATTTGTGTATGTTGCCAAATCTTCAAAGACCTTGTTGTCAATGTACTGTGAAAAGTATTTAATTGGACTCCAGTCTGCACGTGTTGTAGGGTCATCTTGACACACAGGAAGCTCAGATAACACAGGTGCAAATCTGATCGGAAGGGAAAAAAAAGATTAATAAATGATAAATAACAGTTTATATACTCAATGCAGCTAAATTTAAAATTGTGGAACTGCATCAAACATACATATTACTCCTGGCCCACAGGGGGCGTCGAGTTTCCTGCTCATCCCTGTCTGTGTCTGACTCTGTGTCTGCATCTGTCCCTTCAACTGAGCCTTCTGCATCATCTTCGTCTTCTTCATTGCCGTCTTCTCTCACTGGTTGAAACTCATCCTCATCTCTCTCATCATCTGACAACTCTAAATCTGAATCTCCCTCGATTATTTTGTGAAGAATTCTTTCTGCTTCAGTTCTGTTTCCTATAAAAATGTGGAGTCATTATTTACATGAAGATAGTCCTGATGTCCACTATAGTTGACATTCATAAAATGGCAAATTTTTCAAAAGATACATAATGTATTTGCTATCATAACTAAATATATGATTCCTTACACCTTAATGAACAAGAAAATATATGATTATCATAGTAACAAAACCATTGACAAACAATATTTGACTCACCTCTTATCTTTCCATAAAATGTGCTTGTTCCTATGGCATCCATTTTGGATTGAAAGATAGAGGGGGTTTCCGGCCTACCAGCCAATCAAATAAAATATCACTGAAAAGCCCAGGATGTCCTCTGTACAGTACAGCAGGAATTAAGAGACTAGCATAAAAGATTTAAAGGAGAGGGATGAAACTCAAATGTCCACTACAGTGGACATAAGTCAATGGGCTGGGTCTCAGGAGGATATATATATATATATATATATATATATATATATATATATATATAGAGAGTTTTCTCTGAGTCCCTGTGTAGAGCTTCTAGTTGGTGCTGATTGGAAGTGGAGGCAGCTGCCAGACTGACGGCAGCAAACTTCCTCACCTGACAGCGCAAGCTCCGCTCCAGCCCAAGCACCAGATGATCAACCCCAGCTGGGAGCAGCTCAGATCAGAACAGCTCGGAGGAGCTCAGCTCATTCTTTCTCTCTCTCTCTGCCACCTACTTTTCTCTTTCCCTCTCTTCTCCAACCAGTTATGATTTTTGTTAAATAAATCCCGTTTTAAGTTATCCCATGGCGGGGCTTCCCTTTGATTTGTTATGGTCCAAGACCCAGGCCATAACAAAAAAAAAAAGCTGTTCTGTGAAGGCATCAGAGCTTTGTTAGACATTAGCGGAAAAAAACAATATATATATATATATATATATATATATATATATATATATATATATATATATATATATATATATATATATATATATATATATATATATTGAATAATATATTCATTGGTGAATATCTTATTCACCAATGTCTAAAGCTCAGATGCCCTCACGGAGTAGATGCAATTTTGGAGAGACTAAGTCACAAAAACTTGGACGTGTAGACCTGTATCTCTCTATCTAATATTAGAAAAATCACATTCTAATATAAACAATATCTTTTAATCTTACTTGTGAAAAGTTATCCCTCGAGCGCTGACGTCAATAGTCCGTCGATTTAAACAAAAATACGCCGCCCAGTGCTGAGATATCATTAGTGTGTTCAGCTTGAATCAGCAGGTTAGGGTAGCAGGTCGACCGCCCCAAGATGGCGGCCGTAATTCCTGCGCCGCGACAGTCAATGCGGGGTCTACTCTTATATTATGTCTATGGCCGTGACAGCGCGCTGCAGTCAGCGCAGTAACCTGAAATTAACGCGTTAACTTGCCCAGCCCTAACTTTTTTTAATTCTATTTAAATAATCCCAACGGGAGATTAAATGTAACTAATTTAATGCGGGTTTCTTCAAAATGTTGTTCGTAGATGCTGATGGTTGTGGGTAGGAAGGATCTTCTGTAGTGGTCTGTCTTATAACACAGTTGTTGTATGACAGACTGATGAGGATGCTGAGAGTAGTCTGTTCTTCATTTTATAAAGAATCTGTCTTTGCGCAATCATCTCCAGAAGAGGGCTCCCCAGAACAGAACCAGCCTTCTTTACTAAGTTCAACGGCTCTGTCACTGCTTCCGCAGGAGATGAAAGCAGAATAGATCATAAACTCCACAGCTGTCATATTTTTCCATCATTGCAACTTTGTACATTCCCCTGAAATGTGTCCTCAGCATTAACCCATTCGTTAGGGAGCAGTGGGCTGCAACTATGTTGAAAAGGGTTTTGCTGCCTGTGGGATTCAAACCAGGGACCTTGCAGCGCTCCCATGACGCAAGCACCCGGCTCTAACCACTATTCCATCTGCTGCAGACACTGAAAGGACCTACGCTTCCTTAAGAAAGTCAACATGGTTTTTTTTCTTATTTTTTCATCATGCGAAGCACTTTGAATTGTCCTGTTGCTGAAATGTTTTTTTTTTTGTTTGTATTGAAAATAATCTTTGCTTACAAATGCAACGATATAAAAAAAGAATAGAACATAGGATATGTAACAAACTATGCCAGGGGGATTACAATAAATACATTCGTTACAAAAACGAACTAAACGGAAAAAGAGCACATTGTAGCACATTAAATATGTTTTTTGTTTGTACTTTTTGAAATAGTGGATAAATATAGTTCGATTTTTTTTAACCAAAGCTGGAAAAGTAATGATGAAAAATTACCCGTGCATATTAAATTTGCCAAATATTCTAATTATATTAATTGCCATTCGTCTGTTTGTATTTGTATTCCTTCCATGAAAACCTGAAATAATATGCTCATGAGCTCATGAAAAACGTGTATCAACATTACAAACACTGAAACAAACGTGGCTTGTGTTTTGGCTCCCTGCCGACAGGGGGCGCTGTAGGGCGCTGCCATGCTAGAGGAAAAGGCTCCGAGCTTGTTCGGTCTTATTGGGCTTGTTTTAAAACATTATTTTCTCCAGTTTCTCTGCCTCTCGCCTCCTCTTATCGGCCTAACATCGCAGCATCAGAGTCGTGCGATTAAAACCTGCAGCGCAGCTTCGAGCTGGGAGCTGTAGCTGCAGCCGCCTGCAGCCCAAGCGCTCCATGTGTGCCTGTCTGAACACGTGAGTTGTGCGACCCTCCTCACATTCTTTGCTTTGGTGAGTTTTTCCGCTCTGCTTGCACACGGTCCCTAAGCATCTGCGGAGCCGCGAGCTCTGCATTGGGTCCAATGTAATTCTCCCTGCGCGGTGGGAGACTCGTTTTGAGGAAACTACGGTTGTAGCTGACTGTCTGCCATGGTGTGGTCACAGAGAGGTGTCTGTTTTGTAGAATAAATCATCCGCCGATGAGTTATTGATCCGGAAAAGCCGAATCTGTGAATATCTTTCTAACTTTACCCAAGTCCGCTATAAACCGTTACTGACCATTGTGTGTTTGTGATCACAGGGGCGCTTTCTCTCATGGCGGGCCCCAGGTTTTATTTTTTTTTACACCCCCCCCCCCCCCCATTCATTTTATAGCCACGTTATAAACACGGCACAGAGTCACGCACCGCGGTTACAGATATGATTTTATGCCCCTTAGGGTAAGGTGACCAGATTTCTGAAGTCAATTCTGGGGACATTTCTTGCTCGTGGATAAAAATCAATACATCTTGTCAAGATGAAATTAGGAAACGGGGACAGTAATGGTTTCATTTATTTTTACATATTTATTAATATTTAAACAACAAAATCAAGTGTAAAAGCCAGGAATGTGCCTTTCCACACTTTTAGTTTATCCCAAGATTAATAAAATGAATAAATAGCGTTATTAATAGAAAACTGTGTCTCTGGGTTGGGTTAAAATGGTGGGAGTGGGAATGGAGGGGTCAAGGGTCGTTAGCAGGGCTTTCAAATTTTGTGGGGCCCAAAGAGCTCTGCGGCCTCCTAAGCGGAGAGTGACACGAGGAAAAGAAATTCAGAAAAGTAAATACAAACCTTTAGCCTGTGGCTGTCTGTGGAGACAGAGTCCCCCACCTCTTCAAAAAAGTGCAACAAATACTCATTCTGTTCACATCTACATATCTATCATATTAACATAAAAAACAAGTAGCAGTCAAGGCTGCAGGTAAAGGGTGATATATGTTTGTTACTGTCAGCTGACCGCATCAGGGGCCTCTGCATCTCAAAGAAGCAGATTCATTTATCCCACTAATGAGCTATAAGCACAGCTCCACTACTTCCTGAACTTCAGCAGCTACTTTGTTTCCTGTCTTTCATCACTGGACAAGCTGATTTATCCAGGTGTGTCTGGCTGGTTGCTGAAGTCAGACACACCTGGAATAATCAGTCTGTCCAGTAATGAAATACAGGAAAAAAAGTAGCTGCTGAAGTTCAGGAAGTAATAACTTCCTGAACTGAAGTTCAGTAATAACTGGAGCTGTGCTTAGAGCCTGTTTGGGATGAGAAAATAGGTTGTGATGTGAGGGGAAAAAAAGGCACAGACTTGGAATCCCCTTGACATGAATGCCAGTGATTGTGTGTGTAGTGCAGCATGAGCATGTATAAACTTACATAAAGTGTGTATAACTACATTATGTGTCTGGTAGTAGTTGATGTGCTGGTATAATGTTTGCTCCTATAAGGTGAGTTAACTCCGGTCAGTGAGTCAGCTAACATGAGATCATCTCTGGTTTCTTCAAGGCCTTCTGTGTCTGAAGAGCCATCAGCCACGATATCCAGAGGTCTGGATAAAATAAGAGGAGAAGAAGATATATATATATGTGCAGAACTGATATTTTTTGAAACACAAGAAAAAAATACAACTAAAGTTGCCTATTCATTCTGCCACAGCTAGGGAAGTGCAGTGAAACACAGAAAGAGGTTATATCCTTGTGCAATTGGGCTACTGAACTCAAACCTGAGTATATAGCTACTCTGTTTTACATAGCATTCTTCACACACTACATCATTCAATATGTTAGTTTATCACTCAAATCATGTCAATGCTTTATCACTTGAACTTTATTAATACATACTATACATTTTAAATGTTTGAAACAGAAATATTAACAGAGTGTGAGGCAGTGGCCCTGGCAATTTGGGTAAAATAATTTAAGAGAAGACATAGCAAGTAAAAAGCAAAAAAAACCAAAACTTTTTAAATGTCTTAAACAAATTGAACCATTGAACAGCAGAATAGGCTTAACATCAACACAATGTATATAATCCAAGAATAGTCCATATTTTTAAACAGCAATAACATATACATATATCATTTCCTTCTTTTCACAGCTTCTGTATTGTTCATTAAGGCTTAGATAACGCTCCCTCTTCACTCCTGCTCTTCCAGTCACTGTCAGTTTCCCAATCCCTCCCTGAATCTTTCCTCAACTAATCTGCATATTTTTCAGATGAATGTTTTTTCTTCAGGATTGCTTTTTCTTTGACAAGCATCTCCATGAACTCCTGGCAAGGGAGGTTGATGTTTGTCTTCACGGTAAGCATGGCCTTGATAGTTGGAACAGTGAACCTATTTCTGCTATCAGTCCATATATCATTCATGACCGAGAACACCCTCTCTACTGGTGCATTACTTCCAGGTAAGCACATGATAACAGACACTAATCTAGCCAGGTTAGTGTAGGGGATGTCATTTTCTTTAAAGTGGTTGAAAACTTTGCTCCATCTCTGACTCAGTGGTGTCTCGGATTTTCTCCATTCATCAAGTGATCCCCCTTTAAGGAACTCATGCAGTGCAGAAACCTCATCAAATAAATCATCCTCTCTGATGGTAACATTTGGGCATTTTTCTTGAAGTGAGGCTGTTGCTTTCTGGATCTCTTGACGAAGGGGCGTCTTCTTTAACAGGAGACAGTGGACGTTGTTTAAACCATCTGCATGCTTTCCCTATGCCTGTAAATACTTCAGAGCTGTACTGAAGAACGACTGGGATGTTTTCAGGAAGGTCTGTCTTGTCATTGCTCCATTTTCCTCAAGCTCCCTGAGCAGACTTTGCACCAGATGTGGTATAAAATGGTCATCATGTCTTGCTGTAAGTTTTGTTTCCAGTTTTCTCAAAATTGCTGCTGATTCCACAGCACAGCGGTCCTGGCCTTCAAGCATTTTGATGGCATCTATGAATATTGGCAGGTTTCCATGGGCAAAGGCCAACCACATTTCAGTTAGTGGATCTTCAAACATCCTCTGCAGGACAACAGGGCACTTTTCTTCAGAGAGGAAAAAACATTTTAGAGGTGCATACATTTTTGACACTCCGCTGCATGGACAGCCAGCGGACATTGCTGTGTCCTAGGATATTTTCATATTCTTGGCCAACAAACTCACAAAAACTTTTCAGTCTTTCTACTCGAACAGTAAAAATATGAAAATATCCAAAGATTTTTGTGAGAAGATACTCCACATCAATAGGAATTGTATCCATAGCTGTTCTTGTTGCATTATGAATGATGTGGGCAGGACAACCCAAACCAATCACCTCCCGTTGCAGAGAATCTTTCACTTTGGTATGAACATTGACCCTCTGCCCTATTCAGCCCTCCAAAGTTGGTGTTTGTGTTGTCAGCGGAGATGGCCACTATTTTTTCCCCAAGGGTGTATTTTTCTATCACCACCAGGATCTGAGCAGCAAGCTCTTCTGCTGTTTCTCCACTGAGCTCCACAAAATCAAGCAGTTTTGTTTCAACAGATGTGCTGCCATCACATATTTTGCAATATCTAAACTATTATTGGCAGCAGCTTTATATGTCCATGATTGGATGAATCTATAGACAGGGACACAAAATCAACCTGTTCTAGATCCTGTGTTAGTAGAGTGGCTGCCCATGGTGCAAAAATGTTCCTCACTATGGCATCACCTTTGGTTCTAGCACATGAAAACTTTGGCTCATACAATTTTCTTGTCAGCTGTGCTGTGCAGTCCATGGAGCGGTAACTATGGTTATGTTTTAGAGTGTGATATGCTAAGATTCCCTCTTGTATGGCTAAGTCATATTCTTTTTGAGAAGGCTCAACCTTTTTGAAGAATGTTGTGACAGAGAGCACACCTGCACTGGCTGTTAAAGAGGCTTTGTGTTTTTTTGTTTGCTGATGCTCCACTACAGCAAATCTCCCACCACTCCCAATGGAAAGTGAGGATTTACAAAAGGTGCAGTGTACCATCGTGTCATCCTGGTCTGGCCGACAAGGACGTATAAATGGAAATTCTGATTGTAATTTTTCCGTAAAATGACACTTCCTCTTCTTTGAAAGAGCCATCTTGTCATTCAGTCTTGTCTGCCTTCTTCCCTCTCCACTTTCCCTTTTGTTTGTAGCCCTCTTTTGACTTCTGCCTGCTCTCTGCTTTAAATATTTCTCCCTTTTTGTCAACCTTTTTTTCTATCAGCGTTCCTAGTTTCCTCCTCTCTCATTCAATCCTGTCTTCCTATCCTCTTCCTCACTCCTCCAGCATCGATCTTACATTATTCTAAAACAGAGACATATAATCAAAATCACCTCCAAAAACATTAGGATGTGCAACATGAATACTTATTATACTAATATATGATAATAATAAAATAATAATAATAATAATAATAATAATAATAATAATAATTATTATTATTATTATTATTATTATTTCATCTGAATACAAAAAAATTAGGAGCTACAAGCAAAAACCACATAATAAATTACCATTAAACAGGTGGTTATCTCTTCCTCCTTCATTCTCAGATCATGCAGATCTTTTCTCATTTAGTTCTCCTGTTACTGACTCCTATTTTTTCATGAGGAACTTTTATAAATCCAAAGTGAGCAGTATAAAACTAAACCTAAGCCTGGAATTCTATGCTCATAAATCACAACCATAAATCATCAAAACAAATTAAATAACCCTACTCTGAAATATAAACTAAACGGTCACATACCCGTTCTAAAACATCTTTATACAAACCCTTGTTTATCCCTGGAGAACCAGCGTACCAGATTAGCGCCTTACAAAGAGTTTTCAATCATTTTGTTACATTTTATGCGAGTGTCTTTTACTCAGGTGAGCAGCAACTCGTGGTCTTGTCTTACTATTTATTGATTATTTTTTTAACCTGGACAAAAAACAAACATTTATCACAGGATCAGCCCGATCCAAATAAAATTAATCGATTAACACACTTACCATAACACAGCAGTTCCCCATCAGTTGTCACCGGTTGACAACGACTTTCCACTTCTTCTTCTTCTGTTTTAAAAGTGGTGCGCTCTTCTTCTTCTTCTTTGTGTTTTAATGGCATCTGACATCCAAAAGGATCATTACCGCCATCTAGTGATGCGCTCTGTTCCTCGTCTTTATATTATCAGCAGCGCAACCAGCTACCGTAACACTTTTCCCCCTCGGTAAAATCGGGGACATTTCCGGGGACAGCTTTAGCCGGGGACAGGTGGTCCAAAACGGGGACAGTCCCCGGAAATCAGGGACGTCTGGTCACCCTACCTTAGGGCCCGTCGTTTCGTGCTCCATCTGAATCACGGGTACTCGTTATCTGGATGATGAAACAAGTCCTTAATCACTAATAAACAACTCATTATTTTCCTTCTGAGCTACAAGGAAAGTTTCTTCTTGTCGACATTCCCCTTGTTTGACATTGGGGCATCTTAGTTGTAGGTTGACTTTACCGCCTAACCACATATTTACCATCCAAAGCGTTTTATTCTGGATTTAACACCAAACATAGTACAGCCATGGAGTACCTGAATCCATCCTACTCAGATGATTAGCCTACATTTCTTGCTGTTCATGCAGTTCTTCAATATACATATTTGCGATAACAGTATATTCTGAAGCCCAAGTTTTATTGTTGTATTGCTAATAAACACACAAATGTGTCTATCTCTGTTTTAGAGCAGCATGGTTTGTGCCATATTGCACTTGCAGTCCTGCTTGGATGCCGGATTTGGTTTCAGGTGGTTTGCATCAAACATAACGTTTGACCATTTGGAAGGACTTTAACAGTCCTTTTGTTTTTACTTTTTTTGGAATTTAACAGTCCTTCATTGTGCCCACATCGAATTTAAATCCAATTGAGCAAAAATCCTAAAACCTGGAGGCATGGGACTTTTGTCATCATTGGGAAACGTAAGGAAAATCCAACATTTTCCAGACATCAAGATTTTCTTAGCTTTTTTTTAGTGGACTGAGATCAGGGGTGTGTACGGGAGGAAGCTTCTTACCTGGATCTGTGTTATGGAAATATATAATCACTTATATGATAATAGTGTATTTTAAAGTTATACAGATATCAACCCATAACCCAGTAACCTAAAGATGAGAAAGTGTCCAGATTCAGACTTCAGGAAGCGTGTGCCAGCCACAGAATGGAACGGGGAATTTATGAGAGCCTTGTAGAGCAGATAGTGTCTTTAAAATCCCTTTCTCAGGGTCTCAATGTTATTTCAGTTAACTCCCAGAAACCGAGCTAGGGTAATAGATCACATTTAACGGTCAAATGTCAGGAAACACATGTTTTAGCCAGACTCAGCGCCTGCACTTAGGCTGGGAGGCTGCACAAAGGGGGGTTAGTCTGGCTCCCTTTGGCACCGTCTCTGGGTTAAAAGGCTTGTTTCGAGTGTAAAACGCTGAGACACATTTTACAACTCACGGAGAGCATTTTCGGGATAACATTAGGATACTGTGATTAAAAACTTGTAAGTTGTCTCCCACTTTGGAATTCCAAATTGTAATAAATATATGTTAAACTGTTTTTGCCTTTGAATTCACTGTCTCTTTTCTTGTGGCCAAATCATCGAACCGCTGAACGAGACGGGCCGTGGTGAGCCCATATGAGTCTCGACGTCTGTCACCATGTAGGGCGATGGTTAGGCTTCAATAGAATGAAAGCGTTTAGGGCTGGGCAATAAATTGACTTTATCGATTACTTCTGAAGATTTAATTTTGGAAGATGTTGTTTTATTTGTTTTCTTGCCAATGCACTCTCCTGGGCTTCCATGAAACTTTGCACCATATGAGTCCTGAAAAGGGAAGTTGTTTTTGGTAATAACATGCAATGTTGAATATGTGTTTAGGAAAATATTTTGTCAAAACACTCCAAAGATTAAACCTTTTTCCCCTTAGACGAGGCATTTTAAGTTATTTATTTACTCTTTTTTTTTTAAGCTGGTGTGAAGTTAAAAAAAAGTGAAGCAAAGCCTGTTCTTAGATGTGTAATACAACCAGCAGCAAACATTTTGTGTAATATTTTTATTATTTTCTATGGCGGGGCTGGCCATCTTGTTTTATAAGCAGGGTTTAAAGCTCATATTATGTTTGAATTCAGGTCAACTCCCAGATGAGATTATTGAAATAAAAGTACGTTTTTTAGAAATTATTTCAGCAATTTGCTTTTATGAAACAAAAGTCTGTCCTTTGTTGAACCCGTTTATAGATTAATGGATGTTGGACACGGGACTGCATGATGGAGAAGTTGGCCAGATAGATGGAAAGTTGCTTTTGCACAGTTACCTTAGAACGAAACAGATCATAAATGAATATGATAAATACCAAATCCCAGCTTCATGCAAAGGGTTTCATGCTCTCCTGGTGCACACATGGGTTCTCTCCCAAATAAAGAGATGTATGTTATCTTACTTAGTCTTTCTAAGTTCCTCCTTTGTTAGTCAGAGTGTGCATGTGGGCAAAGTTGTTTGTCCTGTGTTGTTCTGTGATTGTCTGGTAGTTTTCTGTTCATTTTTTTATATCAATGGTAGAAAAGCACAGGACAACACGGCGCCTCTAACTATGTTTTGTTCTGTTTGTGTTTTGTTTTTTTTGCAGTACAGAAGATTGTCGTGAGACCTGTGAAATATCAGACATTTGAAGACAGACTAAGAAAGGTGAGGTCTATATTGATCAAATCCGACGCAGTTAAGAGAAGAGCTTTGTTGAGCTCCTGTGAGCCAAACCTATAAAGGAACAATGTGTGATGTCACTGCAGAGTTAGCCGTGGAGGACATGGAGGAACTCTCTTCAGAGCAGCGCCCAGAACCCCTGTTCCTAATCCTGCCCCCACCGCCGCCTTTCTCTCTGGCCTCAGGTGAGCTCACCATGCCCTGGCCAAAATGGCTGAAAGCTTTTGAACACTACGCTCAGGCATTCGGTGAAAAAGCGATGCTGGACTCCAGTAAGCTGCTGCTCTTACAGAGCTTTCTGGGCCCAGCGGGACAGCTCGTCTTCACAACTCTGATCAGGCATCCGACTATGTATGCTGACGCCGTTTCAGAGATCACCAGACATTTTAGCTCTGATCATGCCACTCAGGCACACCGCCTTAAGTTCCACCAAAGGGCTCAGATGCCTGGAGAGTCCATAGAGGAGTTTGTCACAGCGCTCCAAAATCTGCTGGGAGATTGTCACTATGGAAAGTTCAAGACCAAACTTCTAGTAGATCAGCTGATTGAGAAGACAAACAATCCGCAGCTCAGAGAGAGGCTGCTGAGTAGGAAGGACCGACTGACCTTGGCCAAGGCCCTGACTATTGCTAAAGAGGTGGAGTCTCATTCGAGTGAATCGCAGCAGTTTGAGTTTCATGAGGTGAGTGTGGATATCGGAGAGGAGTGGGAGCCTCCTGTACAAAATAAGCGAAAAAGAGGAAGACCTCGGCTCGTTATTCAACTAAAGGCACCTGTGACTGAACCCCAACAAAAGAAGAAAAGAGGAAGGCCCCGGCTTGGGGAGAAGACTAAACCAGAGCTACTTGTGTCTGAACCCCAACAAAAGAGGAAAAGAGGTAGACCTCGGCTCGGGGAGGAAAGGGCACCAAAACCGTCTGTCACTGAAGCCCAAAGAAGACCAGCTGCAGTCCAGAATCAGACCTCTGACAGCAACGATACAGGTGAGCCTCGGGTCGCAGCGGAGAATAATGTGACATGTGATGAACCGGATGATAACGGCGACGCATCAACTCAGATGGTGGAAGACGAAAAAAAACTTCAATCAAGCGACATGGGCGAAGACAACGATGACGGTAAAGTTGAAGACTTCTTCCCTCCTTCAGCCAAGCGGAAGGGGCTTTGCTGTCCCATCTGCACCGAGAGATTCTTCAAAAACGCAGACAAGTTCAACAGACACATGAGGACGCACACGGGGGAAAAACCGTTCAAATGTCCGCTCTGCAATCTCACGTTCAGCCAGTCGTACCACATGACCCAGCACATGAGGAACCAGCACGCCGCAGGCCCGTATGTGTGCCCAGCCTGCGGGCTGAGCATGGAAAGCCCCGAAGAGCTATTTAAACACAAGAAAACGCACAAGGAGCAGATCCTTAACTGCACTGATTGCAATGAGGTCTTCCTGAATGACGAGGAGCTTCGTAGTCACGTCAAGTCGCACAACAAAGACCCGTCGTTCCCAAAGGAGGGTCAGAGCGATCAGCCAACTCGCTGCGTTGAAGTGAGGACTGAAGACTTATCGGAGCTTTCTGCAAACGCCTGCGAAGCCGTCGACTCCGAGCAAGGCAGAGCGAAACCGACTAAAGACAATTCCTGTCCCATCTGCATCGGGAGGCGCTTCAAAGGTCCAAACAACCTTGCGCGACACATGAGGACGCACACGAAGGAAAAACCCTTCAGCTGCCCCATCTGCAGCAAGATGTTCAGCCAGTCCTATCACATGACGCGCCACGTGAGAGTTCAGCACGGCCTTGGCCAGTACGTCTGCCCCCAATGTGGGAAGAGTTTCACCACCTGGCTGGACCTAAAAGTACACAAAAGGTCTCACGCTCACGTCGGCCTCACGTGTCTGGCGTGTAATAAGCAGTTCAGAGAGAAGGCCACGCTGGAAAAGCACCTTAAACTTCACAAGGCGGTTCTGCCGGGTCCCCGAAGCCTCACCTGTGGCGACTGCGGCAAAGAGTTCGGCCGGCAGCATCATTTGAAGAGGCACATCATGTCCCATCGCAAAGCGTCCAACTCTAGGTTTTACTCGTGCCCTGACTGCAAGAAAATCTTCTACTTCCCGGAGGACCTCAACAAACACCTGGAGGATCACGCGAAGGAGAACAACGGGACGTGCCCCAAATGCAACGAGCGGTTCGACAGCGCGGAAGAACTGGAGACGCACATGCAGGTTCACCAGAAGTCTTTCCCCTGCAGCACCTGTGGCAAGAAGTTCAAAGTGGAGTATGCGCTGAAGAAGCACGAGGAGGGCCACCAGCATGACCAGTACTACTGTTCGTTGTGCCAGAAGCACTTTATGAAGTTGTCTCATTATAAGAGACACGTGCTGGTCCACGACAGGCGGGAGTCCAAGTGTCCGCACTGCGACGGCGTCTTCCTGAAGCTGACGGCTTACAAGTACCACCTGCGGACTCACACCCTGGAGAGGCCGTACCAGTGCAGCTGCTGCATCGAAACCTTCGAGCAGGAGAAGGAGTTGGAGCAGCACTGCCTCAAGCACAGGAAGTTCAAGAAGGAGCGGCCTTATTCGTGCACACGCTGCGACCTGGCCTACTCGACCCTGGTGGAGCTGACCGAGCACATGATCTCTCACGAGGGAGAACAGCCGCAGACCTGCCCCTTCTGTGGCAAAACCTTCCTGAACAAGAACAAGCTGGAGCGCCACATCAGCATCCACACCGGCGAGAGGCCCCACCTGTGCTCGATGTGCGGCAACTGCTTCCCCTCCGCCGCCAGCCTCAAGCTGCACGTCCTCATCCACACCGGGGAGAAACCCTTCAAGTGCCTGCAGTGCAGCAAGAGCTTCAGCTCCGCCAGCGGCCTGCGCCTGCACAGCAGGCAGCACATGGACGAGCGGCCCAGCTACGAGTGCCCCGAGTGCGGCCGGACGTACGGCCGGCTGACGGAGCTGAAGATGCACCAGCGCTACCACACGGGGGACAAACCGTACGCGTGCACCTGCTGCAACAAACGCTTTATCAGCAAAGACAAGCTGAACGTTCACATGAGGACGCACACGGGAGAGAGACCCTTCTCCTGCCCTCACTGTGGGCAAACCTTTACCCAGACGGGGGACAGAAACAGACACGTCAGTAAATACCACCCAGTGGTCTGAACTAACGCCGCAGGACGTTTCCTGTGGAGAAACCACGTTTCTGCATGCTTGTAGGTATACCAGTAGGGAAGTAGTTAGAGTCACCGTCATCTTATCTGAGAGCGCGGGAATCCAAACTGTATTGGAAGCATGTCTTTAAAAGCAGTATGTCTGCACAGGTAATCTTAAACCCAAGGACTGATGGACGTAGATCTGGATAACCCAAAGTTGCCCTGCTCTGTCTAACACCGCAACTCACTTTAACGCATCTCATATTTTAGTAGTTGTTCAGAAAACGTGTTCTTTCTTTACATTTACGATGCAAAATCATTTGATTATGCTTTGATTATTTCTTCCTATAGATTATGCATAGGCGTAATCATGTGCCTGCAGTGTGTACCCACCTAAAAAAAGTGTCACCAAACACTACATTAAGAGATGTACTATTACGTTCCTGAAGGAGATGTTTTTATATTTTTAGATGCGAAGGCGTGTTACACAAAACCTCTGAAATGTTGGTTGTACACTAGTAGACGGTTGTAATGTACATCTAATGCAGACTTGACTTAGAGTCGCCCCTCAGAGACTTGGAGAAAATGACTTGAGGGTATCTGCTGATTACTTAAAGGTTGACAAGAAAAATACATGTACCATTAAAAAGCTATGTATGTTTTTTATACGTATTGATTTATCCTGTGGTTGTTTTAAAACACATTAAACAAACTGGAAGGAACTGAAACCAAATGTTTGGAAATTAAATTCACTTTTCTTAGTGTGTTTTTTTCCTCCGACATTTGTTGTTAATCTTGCTTCCTTGAGTATTTCAATTTGCTTGTGGGGTTACTGTGTCAACAAATACTTTATTACTGTTTCAATTGTGCCACAAAAATAAAACAGTTTATTCACCCGAACTACAGCCTGTGTTCAAGGTTATGGAGGAATGTGTAATTACTGTGAATGCAGTAGGCATTCACAGTTATTGAGATCCTCTTTCGCGTTTTTACTGTTTAAAGTTTGATTCTCTTCTCCTCCTACAGTTTTTGTCCGATTTCAACCATTCAATTTTTAAACTATTCAGCTTCTTCTGGAATCGATGGCTATATCTTTTTGTACTTTTAACTTTTAAACTTTTTAAAATATTCCGCTTTTTCTGCAAATTTTCAGCTTTTTTTTTCTCCAATAGGAAATGAATGTAATTCACTAAAATTCCGCTCATTTCAGCTGCTTTTTGACAGCTTACTGCTTCAGCCTACTTTCAGCTAGAAACGCCATTCAACTTTTAAAATGTAGTGATATCTTTCAGCAATTATGGTATATTTCAGCTTTTTCATATCTTTTACCATTTTCATATAGTACCTCCTTAAAATAATTTTGGCTTTTCAAAAAAAATCAGCAAATAACATGCGCTGCTATGGTCGTCAAGTGGCAGTTGGTAGAGTGCACACTCTAGAAATTCAACAAATTCTTCTTCTCCGAACAACTTCTTTTCACTCGCTCAACTTTCAATCTATCCACATAAATTATACATCAAAACGTAGGAATTTTTGTCTGGATTCAGGAAATGTAACCCTCATTGGTGTAGCATTTATAGATTTTTCGCAAATCACCTCAGAGCGACACAAACCCGAAACCTACCCCATTCATGTCCTATGGAGCGGTTTTGAAAAATGACGTCTGAAAATCCAAAACATAACACGTTTACGCATCGTCGCTACTCCTAAACCGTTTGATGTACAGGCATGTGACTTTCACACATTAATGTCCCAACCCTTCTGGCACTCACAAAAAAGGAATTTTTTGGATAGCTGTTACGGTTTTGCCACAGGAACAATTTGTTCGGGAGTAGCGAATGTGCAAAATCCTGAAAACGCTTTGGACCTCCTTCCCCCCAAATGATCCACTTTTTTACATCGCCGCCATGCCTACACCGATTTTTGTACAAACATAAAAATTAGCACCATAGTCCTCAAAACCCTGCTGATACTCACAGTGAAAGAATTATTTTGATATCTCTTATACTTTTTCAGCTAGAGCAATTTGTTCGGGAGCGTTTTTAGAGGATTTTTGAAATTCCTTAAAAATCCCCTTTAGATCATAATTTTTTACGCCTTTATTAAAATATTTTCAGCAAAAACTGATAGTTTTTCTTGTTCTCCTATCCGTTACGAAATAAACGCAGAAAAAATTACGTCTCTACCATTTACGGATCAGGAGATATGGAGCGTTGTGCAAGGCAAAGTTCTCCATTATAACCCAATGGGACATATTTTGAGCAAAGTGTCTCCACTTTTGTAGACGGGCCGCTGCAGGTGTGTCAGTGAGTTTCCATGACGACGGAACTCTGAGGGCCAGAGGGACAGGCTCCTTGCGATAGAATGGCAACTTTCGACGCTCACCGCAGTTGCCGTGATTAATGTAGGAATCTGAAATTCGCACAGTCACTTCCTCTTGACATTTTAAAATTTTCAAGTGACTTTCAGCCATGTGTCACTTTTCTGGCCCATTTTGGATTTCACATGCTTTCCTATTGGGCCTTTGCTTCCAACAGGACCCGGCATAATGCCCAGACACGACCCAATTGGCCAATACAGCAGCACCCACCTGTGGGAAATGGCGCTTCAAATGTTGGTCAAATGTTGAGTTCTGGGCCCAGATGTGGTGAGGCTGAGTTGCTAAAGGAGGCCAATCTGATCCATGAACTTCGGTCACGTTTGGTGACATTAAGTATTGGCACCCCTTTTTGAGGCACTTCCCAGTACAGGATTTAGACCAAACTGACAGAGTACAATCAACCGGTGATACTGAACACAACCATGTTAGCGGCTAACTGTTAGCATGTTGCTAACCGGAAGTAGCTCTAGGAAGCTCGTACAGACTTATGCTTCACAGAGTCTGTACTTCCTTTAGAGAGAAAGCTCCACAAGAAATTTGGCCTACGTCGCATAAAGCATCTCCAAGCTATGAGGTGTCAAACATCCAATGCTTTTCAATGGGGGCAAAACCCCTTATTACTCCTAGAAATGCAGGCCTATATGGCTACAGTATATTCAAGTTTGAAATTCTACTTCTGCTTTGTTAAACGATTCAGTGTTTAGAATGAGTTAGGAGATGTTTGGTGCCATTCCCTCAGTTTATTTCTTCTTCTAATCATTCAGCTATTGTTCTTTCATGTTCAAATTCTTTAACTTTTTCAAATTCTTCAATGCTTTTCAGCTATTTTTTCTCTTCTTCAAAGAACTTCTGCATCTTTTGCTTAGTCATTCAGCTTACTGCATTCACAGTGCATTTTCGCAGGAAATGCAAATTTGTCTAGTTATCATATTACTTCTCTTTTATGTTATGTTTTAAGTCATTTTCAAAAAGATTTGTATTTTTGCCTTGTCCCTTTTGGGAAAAAAACAATATTTTACCCATTTTGAAAAATAAAATGTACTAAAAGATGGCATTTATTGATGACAAAGACATTAAAGTTATGGTTTTAGGTTTTCTGCGGGTCATTAAAAAGCATTTAAAGTCATTTAATGGATTTTGTTAAAAGAAAATGGGCCTTAAGTGGGATTAAAATGCATTGAATTTGATTACCGGTAGCATAAAAATACTTTTAAAAAAAGTTTTGTGAAATATGTATTCTAGCGTAGTAAAATGTTCTGTAACAGACATTTTTGCATCCACTCTGTTTTCAGCTCCATTTCATTTGTATAGCGCTGTATCTTAAAATAATCATCTCAAGGCACTTTACAATACATTGAGTTTCCAGAGTTTGCCTTTACATGTGTCATGGGTACTTGGGGGCATTAAAAATGTTACAAAGGACATAAAAATCTACTAATTTCTGCAGAAACCCTGTTATTGTAAAGTACGGTCAATCATATTAAAAATGGAGAAGACAGTTGATCCACATCACAGAAGAGTGAATGGATCATCTGCCCACATGAGGGCGCTATGGGGACAACGCTGCTTGGAACAAACGTAACTAGATTTTGTAAACTCCCACACCAACTATAAAGATTTTATTCTTTGAAAAATAAGGTGGGTTGTCAATCAGATGCATATAAGATGGCCCAGAAACTAGGTAAAAGTATTTCCCAGTGAGGCCATTAATGGAGTGCAGGAGAAAAAACATTTCTGCTTCTACATGATTATTTTAACATGAATATTCATGTTTTGTAGGATTAATTTGCCCAAAGATGTTAACATGTTATATAGATACCATCTAACTTAAAAAGGGCCTTCTGTAGAACTGCTTTGTGTGTGTTTATTGTTGGCAGAATGCAAGGAAGATAAAAATCACACTGTTTAGATCCCATTTAATGATAGCTTTATGGCATTTGGGCCAGTAGTACTGGTGATATTTGGGCCACTGTTAGTAATATTCAAAGAAAACCTTACAGTGTAAAGGTGATAATGGGTCCAAACAGCTGAAAGCAGGAGTCCTCCACTGTCCTGTTGTGACGTCCAATGGAGAATTAAAAAAAACAGCAGAAAGCGAACTAAGAGCAAGTGTTACGTGTACCGCATCCCACTGTAAAGTCAGAGGTTAGATTTAGGAAAACTGCGAGACGTTATTAAACAATCTAGTTATAAATTGGAAAAGCAGCAGGATTTACCAATTGTTACACATGTTGACTACATTATTGTTAGCATACACGCTAAAAGCCACGTGCTTTATTATTGTCATATAGTAACCAACTGATTTAAATGCTGAGTTGTTAATATCTATCTATCTATCTATCTCTCTCTCTCTCTCTCTCTCTCTCTCTCTCTATATATATATATATATATCAGAATAATATATCAGAAATGCAACAAGAGCATCCAAGCCGGTAGGGGGCAGCATCCAGATTGGTCCCCCTGGAAACGCTGAGTTCTTCCGGAAAGTCAACTCTAGCTTCAAACACTAATGTCTTATGCTCCCAGTGTTTAAAATGCTTGGCTAAGATTGTCAAATACTTTCCGATAATGTTGGTGGTTATTAAGTAATCATCGTTTGCGTTGATTTAAAACTAAGTTCGGGCTGCGGATGGTGGCTAGTTTGCGATTAGCTCGTCGCTAAAGAGGGTGAGTTTAGGCTTCAGCTAATTCGATTTATTTACTTCCAGCTCAGCACTAACGACGCTTTTAACAAGCGTCCCGCTTTGTTTACGTAAGGTGGGCTTTTAACCGGGGCAGATTAGAAAGTCGTCGCGTCCCATGGCTGCTTTGGGGTTTATCCCCGCCAGCGAGCAAGATGCGTTTCGTTTCAGATCGGAACAAACCTCCTCTGAAAAAAGCCCAAAGCTGAGCGGGGAGGAAGTCAGGAGGTTCTACGAAGACCTGGTGAAAGAGAAAAAAACGCGAGAGGACCAGTCAAGCGGGGCGACGGACAAGCGCGACCCTCACGGCGGGTTTTACAGAAGACCGAGGCGGAGAGTCCGGCGGCAGCACGCCGAGGCTGCGGTCCGAAGAGAGACGAGGGACGAACGAGAAGGCGACCAGAGACGGGAGGCGAGCAGCTCGGAGAGAAGTCAAGAGCTGCGGGGACTGCGGCTGCTGCGCTGCGCCCATCAGGGAGACATCCCAGGGCTCAAGGAGCTGATTTCAAAGGGAGTGGACATAAACTTTCAGGTAGCAACACGCAAAAAAAAAAAAAAAAAAGTTTCCTTTAATCTCGATGCGTTATCCTCGGCTCCATCAGTCTGTTGTGTGCCGCAGGACTCGTACCTGTGGACAGCTGTGATGTGTGCCAGCTGGTCCGGGCAGCCAGCCGCCGTCAGGCTGCTGCTGAGCCGCGGTGCAGCCTGGGTAGGAGTGGTCGACACGAGGGGCAGGGATGCCCAAGACCTGGCGGTAGAAGGTATCTCCATGTGTCCATGCAGAACTTGTCAGCTGTTTTTTCCCCTCTTATGAATATTATAATAATTCTTCGTTTGTTTTTTTTACAGCAGGACATAATGACGTCCTCCATGAGTTGTTAAACTATGGCAGAAGTCCACAGAGAGAGGCACCAACTAAAAGCAGGTTAGTACACTTATTTCTGCCCGCTGACATAAAGAGGTTACAACCAGTATATGAGAACGCGTTCCAGGTGGTGCTTAGGGTAATGGTTTCAGAAATTATTTGTAAAAAAAAAAATGCATTTATTTGAATGTGTCTTGTGCAAAGGTAGTGCTGCATTTAAAAAAAAAAAAAACTATATATTTTTTTCAAATGAAGCAATCTAAAAGTCTTACTAGGTGTCTGTGTTCAGTAATGGATCAAAGTCGATGTTACCAGACTGGGCACAGTGTGCTGAGTGAGGTAACACAAGCATTTGTGAAGCCAGGACAGTCCTTTGTTTGCTCTGTTTGAATAAGATTTACTGTGGTGTGCAAATGTATTCATACCACTTGAACTTTGATGTTACAACCACAAACTTCAGTGCGTTCTATTGGGATTTTATGTGAACATAAACACAAATTTTTAGGTGGGAGGAAACGGACACATTTTTAATCTTTTAATTTTTCGTGTGGTGTGAACTTAGATGAAAGATTTTGCCCCCCACTTAATCTATCTTAAAAAAATTACATTTTTGTTCAGGATATTTGTAATTTTGGCAATATTCCACTACTGAGAGACGGGTGTCCTAGAAATGTGTTTAATGTGGAACTAGGGTCAGGCAGTCGGTCGGGTTTCGTTTGAAAACGTTTTTCCAATCGTCAAGTGAACTTGACTACGTTATTTTATAACTCAGACAAAACTGGAATGTATGTAATTGACTTTAAACACGGCAGTAGGATTGGATTGGATTGAATTGAATTACAGTCTAGGGCTGGGTGATATGGCATAACAATAAAATGATTAATACTACGATGTAATTGTACCAAATCGGATTAATCATTGTTGTTTTGTTTTTTTACTCCTTTTCATTTTGCAAATATAAATTAAAGAATTAATTTAAAAACTTGCTTTTACTCCCAGTATTTCGTCTGGGAGTTTACCTAAATTCAAAGTGCAACTAAATCCAAGCTGTGAAACAAAATAGAATATAACAAAAGGTTTGTCACTAGTGGTTTTACACAATGAGTTAAGAACAGGCTTCACTTCACTTGTGTAACTTCAAACTAACTTAAAAAAAAAAGTAAATGAGTAAATTAAAATGCCTCGTATGTACTGTAAAATATTTTGACAATATATTTTCCTAAACGTATATTCAGCATTGCTGCTATTGTCAGCATGGAAGCCCACATAGTTCGTTGGCACAGTAAAATCCAGATTTTCCAAAAAAATACACCTTAATTAATTGTAAATTCAACTTAATCAATTACATCGATTTATCGCCCAGCCCTAGCACAGTCGTATTCAATACATTTGAATATTTTAAAAATATAATTTATTTCAGAAACTAAATTCACTAAGTGAAACACATAAAGATTATTTACACACAGATTGATGCTTTTAAGACTTTTTTTGTTTGTTTGTTCATTTGGAGGATTTTCTGCTTACGGCTAATAAAAATAGAACATTTAAGATTAGAATATTACATCAGACCTATAAAAACATTTTAATGCAGAACAAAGGTATGTTTAATACCTGCAGACAGGTTGTGATTTTCAAACAGAAAATTTAATCTGACAATGTCTTTATTTTTTTGTTGTGAATTATAATTGAAATTTAATTGAAGTCACCTATTATTAAATTGCATCAGCATATGTATCTAAGTACAAATACAGCTGTGTGAAAAAACAACATCTTCACACGACACGAAGAAAGCTGTGAACTGCTCAAACCTTCACGTGGGGGGAAAAAGGAGGTTGTGACAACAGCAAAACATGCATGCATGCATTCAAATGTATACAAAAGCATTTTGGGTCAGGATATGTACATAAAAACTGAAATCCAGTTATTGTTTTTACTATGAGGGTATTTGCAACCTTTTGTGGGATACTTGCTGGTTGTTAAACTGCAACAAAGTTCCAGGTCGGGTTGTATACTTTCTGAGAGGGGCTGTACTTTGAAGCAAGGTTTAAAGCCTAAAAATGTAACATCAGGTTTAGTCATGCACGTACACTCTCAGGGTTGTCCACTATACTAAATTAATATGAAAACACACCAAAGGCTCTATAGTGGCTACTCTCCATCTGGTTTTAAAATACAGTCCTATTGATAGCTATTGGTAAACAGATTGCACAGTCACGCGTTTTAAAAATTGGAGAACATATCGAAATATGAACCTAAATGTCTATTTCTGAGGTGCCCAAATGCAAATGCAATATTTAGATGCTGAATTTTCTCTGCAGAGGCATGGTAGCGAGACACTTGTTTGATTTAGCTGTGTTTGCATCTAGAAGTTGCCGGATAGTATCTCTGGAGGACTGGAGTGCGGCGCCTTGGTTTATATTGAATACACATTTCCATTGCAAAGAGAAATCACTCGTCTGATGTACAGTATTTATTCAGCTTTACAACATAATCTGTATGCTGGTGAAGATTCTCAGTCATCCAGGTCATGGTCTTTCCAAAAAAGTAAAAAACAAAGCAGCTGGACTTGTTTTCCGTAGTTTGAAGACGTTTTGCTTCCTCTCCAGGAAGCTTTCTCAATTCAAAAAGTCTGGAGTAATGTGGAGCATCAAGTTGTGGGCAGTAGTATAAAGTTTGGTACTCCACATTACTCCAGACTCTTTGAATTGAGAAAGCTTCCTGGATAGGAAGCGAAACGTCTTCAAACTACGGAAAACCAGTCCAGTTGCTTTGTTTTTTACTTTTTTTGGAACATAATCTGTAGTATTCTACTCAGGAAGTCAAATATTTGTGACATGTCCGTTCCAACGTGTTCTCTTAACCTTCCCAGCTTGCCCCAGCCTCAATGGTGCGACGTGTGCCGCTGTGAGTACAGAAGCAGCCGCTCGTCCCATCTTTCCTCTACTCTGCACCAGTTCAGCGTGAGCCATCCTCAGCCATCGCCTTACTACTGCCTCCCCCCATCCAGCAACAGCTACAAGATGATGGTCCGCAGCGGCTGGAAACCAGGGACGGGCCTGGGGCCGGAGGCAGACGGCCCCAAACAGCCGGTGCCAACGGTGCTGAAGAGAGACCTGAAAGGGCTGGGATTTGGACTGATGAAAAGAGCCAAAGTCACTCACTTCCAAGCCGGGGATCGCGATGCCGTAAAACACCAACGGCAAGACAAGGAGAAGGGGCCGAAAGGGCAGAAGAAGGACGAGATCAGGAGGAAAGAGCAGGAAGATAAAAGCTGGGAAAGAGATTTCCGTGCCTCGTTTTATTAGTAGCGCAGGACCACGCTGTTCTGCTTGTGCTTCTGTTGGGACTCGTCTGAATGTGTTTGTGAAGAAGGCCGCAGCAGTTTCTATCGCTCTTTGACTTCACCTCAGAGTTGGCACGCTTATGTTTGGATGAACTTTGCCTGTGATTATAGGTTGTGCAATCGTGCATCAACGGTGCCAAATGTTTTATTCCCATGGAACTCATGTTTGCTCTCAGGTGGTTGCTGTTGACTTACTAAAACTGCCTCAAAAAGCAACAATCGCTTGCTGTTATTTATTTAATAAAATGTCTAAGAATATTCTTAAGAAAAAGTAATGGTGAACTATATTTCCTAATTTTCTTATTGCAGGTTTTTCTTGTACTTTTTGGTTTCTTGAAATGTCCATGAGCAACACGAACTTATGATGAACATGAGAGAAGTCCAGCATCGCTTACCAGCTCTCTGTGATATCAATGGTTAAATATTGAAAATATTAACATTCCGGCTGTGGAAAAAAACAGGTTTCCCTTATTTAAGGATGAATGCAGCTGATGCTGTACATTCTAGTTATAGAGCATTACTCTCTGAAAACCTGAGTACCGGTAAAACCAGTTCTTAGAGATCTTGTTCATTAGTAGGTGGTGCAAGCGTTTTTAAAAAAAAAAGTGCATAAAATTCTTGGCTGCTTGGGTAAGGATGTCAAATACTTTCAGATGGAAACAAACCAGAAAGGCGCGGTGGATATGCCTTTGGGAAAATCAAATAATCAGCAAAGATCGTATGATCAGCTTTCTATGAAGCCAAACTATCAGAAAGAAGCGCCCACAAACCCCAAACATGTTCATAATGTAGTTTGTCAAAGAACAGACTGACCCAATGAGAAATTGTGCAACGTTTTGTTGACTAATGAAATCAGGATTATTCTTTTTGGATCTAAAGGTCAAACACTGTTTATCAAATGAGCCACAGCCTAATCCAAGCAGTTAGTGAGCACTCTTTATCTCAACGCTACTTCTCACCTAATTTAACACACCTAAACATGTGACTCTCACGTGCTCCCGACTGCTATGTCAGCCTTTCACTAAGGCTCTTTGACACACTCAGGCTAAATGCATATTAAACCCTTTTATTGTTAACCCGCTAAAAACTGAAAGTCTACTCTCTCACCTATTTACTTTATTTAACAAAGTCAAGCTGGTAGCATGTTAGCGAGGGATGCCTCAGCTCTACTAGGTTATTCATGTGGTAAGTAGAGAAATTAACAGCAAATATTTGTAAAGATAAAGCTGCCTTTTTGTTTAATGTTGTTACACATTGCTAAATATTATGCCAATAAACACATATAGCTAAATATGTATAAGTATTATAGACTGGAGCTGAAGGTGGTTCACATTTACATGCAAATTAGTAACAATATTTCATAAATAGGCCCAGTAGCCATAACAAATACCTTCCCAACACTGATTTGGGAAGGTATTTCCCAAATCAGTGTTGGGAAATGTGTAGATTTGTGCTAAATATACACATCATATCCATTTTAAACACTACAGTTTATGTACAAAAAAAAATAAACCCCACAAAATTACATATTGCCTATTAATATTTCTCATGAGCAGTTAAACATCAAATATTTCATTCATGTGGTCCCACTAGACAGTAAAATGTAAGTTTGATTCTGGAAATTTTGCAAAGCTGATGCAAATAGGGTTCATTGTCCCGTACCTTTTTAGTGCTTTTTGTATTCAGGGATTTGATAGGTTAACTTAGTATTATTGTTTGGCGTCGTACCATCAACTACCATTGCTTTGAAGCATTTTTTGTAAGTGAAAGGATATTGACAAAAACATTTTATCTTCTTTTAGCCTAGCAACGCTTGCCACTCTTAATCAACAGGATAATTTTCCCTGACTAACATGTAGCTGCTATTAGCAGCAGCTGGTGTTGGCTAAGATACTACTAGTTTCTGAATAGTAGAACTTAAACCGAGCATGATACCTTAGGTTTTCAAGGTTAAGTTATTACAAATGTAGGTTTCACACATCGCCTCGCTCTAAGCATTAGGCCACAACCTCCCCTTTTGAACCCGAAACTAATGCATTCTGGGCCTGCTGCTTGGCAGTAGATGCCAAATTAAAATGCCTAATTTAGGAAAAATGTACCAGCCCCAGCTGGCTGTCTTCTCGGGTATCTGGTGGGTCCTTCACTGGAGGGGAGGCTTTGGCATGTGGGGCCCTGGATTCCGCACCCAACTCACACTTGAGGGGACCGGGGCCTGGCAGGGTTGGTAATCACCCTCTGGCTCCTTGGATGAGGTGACTAGATTTCTCAAATGAAAAATGTTTTGTCTACTGTAGAGACTCGGCTCTTCTACTACTCTGACAGCAGGCGACCGGGTAACGCTGAAATCGGAGACGTTTCCGGGTACAGCTTTTTGCTGTTGACAGCTTGTCCAAAACGGCAACTGTCCCCTGAAATCCGGGATGTCTGGTCATCCTGGGGGCCCTCTGCTCCATAGATGCAGGGGCTCTGTCCAAGGCTGTTAAATAAATGGTGAATGTCAGTAAAATTGATTGGGAGTTATTTGACATCTACCGTAGGAGGAGACAAAACTCCCCCGCCGTCTTTCTACGCTAAGCTCAATTAGATTCAACATGTTCCACATATGTATATGTGAAGGTTTCTTGAGCTCGAGTTTGTCTGGAAGATTTATTCATCAATCTCAGAAATGGAGAATGACAGAATTTTAAGTCTGGGAGCAATTTGTAAAAGTGAAAAAGAGTTCTGGTGAACCCAGCCTTTGTTTGCAGAATTATTTGTTTATATTTAGGTACATTGAGCTTTAAGTAAAATGTCGGTTTCTGTGCTCAATGAAATTGAAATAATCCCAAAATAATGACCAATAAAGTCTTTTTGAATACGTATCAAGCGGAACGCTATAGCAAAAGCAGTAATGCTCCACTTGTGAAAGTAAATCTGTTGGGCTCTCATTGGCTCTAAAGGTGCGTTCACATTGGCACCACTATTGTCGCCACTATTGCGTGCTGTCGCTTCATTTGTGTAATCCTATTTCAACCTAATCCTGATTTAACCACTACCAGTACAACTCTCAACACTAATGTTAAACTTAATTCACAGTTTAGCCCTAACTATCAACACCCAGCTCATAAAATTACTGGTATGTTTCACCACATTAGGACTGGCCTTGTTGTCCATAGCATCTGTCTTGAGACGTTAGATAATTAGCCAGAAAAGGTTTTAAATAAATGAGGAACATAAGTGTACACACACACTTACTTGGGAGTACGTGTGTGCATTTAGGAAAATGCATTGTATGCACAACTTTATTTTCAGTAATCCCTTTAATCTATAATGCATTACAATCTACTGTGTTTATAACTATTAACAATTTCCACTGAAAATCGTCCACATTTAAAGACAGTTTAGGTGAACAAAAACTTACTCAGAAGTCTTCAGCGTAATGTTTTAGTACTAGAACACACAGAGTATACAGGTACGTTTAAGTAACTGCTCTTTCCTCATATTACCATTTTATGCCTCATTATATTTTCAGAGAAATTAATTATTTGTATGTTTTCTCCCTCTTTCACATCAATGATTTTTCTTCTATTGGATCATCAGGTAATGTCAAGTAATCTCAGGCCAAGTGAGTAAGAAGAAAGCAACATGTGTATCATTCACAAAATGAAGTTAGATGGTTCTAGAATGTCCAATTTAAATAATGTTCATTATTGATATGTATACTGAAATTAGTGTTGAGTGCACGTTATCAAAACAAGCTATAGCATTCATATATAGGCTCAGCATTGAGCGATGTGCAGTCAGACACAATCAGACACCTGGTCATCTTCAGTTCTCCACATCTGCTGAGCTGACAGAGCGTTTCTGCAGCTGTAGTTTGATTGGTCGCTGAGGTCCAACAAGGCCTTCAGGGTTCATCTTCAAAGGGATCTTGGAAATTAACAAGCACACAAAAAGGCAAATGGGTCCTTTTCTTTCTTTCTTTCTGCAAAATCACAACTGACATTTCGTGCTGTATGTTTTTGAAAGAAAACAGTTTTTCCAATAATTACCTCTGTCTCCTCACAGACCAGGAAGCTGTAGTTCTGCAATACCTTCACCAAGGCCAGTTTAATCAACGCCATGGCGAATCGCCTCCCCAAACAGTTCCTCGGTCCGACCCCAAAAGGCAGATAAGTGTATGGGTCGATGCTCTGTTTATTCTCCTTGCTGAATCTATAAACACAGCACAAAAAGAGACTATTAGTCTAAGATAGTGTGACAATTTTAGCTGTGTGTTTTTTTGCACATTTCAAACAAGTAGGAATGTTCTTACCCATTAACACTCATTAGAGCATGTATACAAAAATTCACAGTGAATAAATAAGGGACAAAGTTCACTAATTCTCATGGAAATATTCATGTAAAAGATGAATATTTCATTGTAGCAGGTAGGAAAAGCTGCAGCCATTACTAGGGTATAACATTGGAGGTTTCCACATACCGTTCCTTACCTACCTTACATACTATTTGCTGTGTGAGGAAATTGCTGACACTGTCAGCTAATGCAAGTTGTATATGTAGCTTTTAAGAAAACTTATTTCTTTACTGGTTTTCTGTAAGTTTTCAACTTTCTCTTTATGACGTTGAAAGTGCCATTCCTCTGCTTCAGAGTTGAGAGTTTGATTTGCATTTAATGATGTTGGGTTTTTATCTTTATTTACCAAAATACATGCAGACTAAAACAAGAAAATCTATATACAGTCCTGTTAAAGTCTTCCTCATTTCATTACATCTTTGGATTTATTATTCGTCTTCTTCTAACCCCACCCTACCTTCATCGTTTGCTTTCTCTCTTAGTAATGGTTGTTATATCTTTCTCTTTCTAACTGGAAGACAAACCTTACTCCTACAATGTTTGCCGACATCTAAACTCCTTACTTCTGTCAGTGTGATTGTCAGACAGAGAGAAACTGTGTTTTAGGGTCAGCTTTTATGAAGCCCTCCGTCTCCATGATTGTAAAATATGTCTCTGAACAGATTTGCTCGCTTGATCTAGAAGATTTGTGCTTCTTTGCGAGGATCACTGAGTGTTTGCTGAGAGCTTAATTCTGATTTGTGGGATGATGAACATGAGGATTTGTCTTCTTCCCTGACTGTCTCTGCTGCCGTAGAGCTTTGGTAGAATGGAAAAAAGAGGTGAGTTTTTAAAGAAAAGGGTTCCCGTGTTATGTTGGGACGAATCCTGTGCTTTTTGACAGTGCTCATGATGTCGGAGTAAGGTGAATTTTTGTTTCTAGACAATTTCCAAATTGCCTAATAAATAGGTGGACGGCCTATTAGTAGGAGTATTAATCATGAGGTTGTAGTTAGAATCAGATCAGGGACACTTCAGTCCTGGAACTGGGAGAAAGAAGAAAAGTCAGAACGTCTTTATCCAATGTTTTGGCTCGCTGTACTTTTCAGGTTTTAATTTGTGAGACGTTTGGCTATTGGTCCACACTATTGTGCAAACCAAAAATCCATTCAGTTGTTGTATTTTGTTTCAAGAATGACTTAATTATTATTATATAATCTTTTCATTCTATTTTATTTCTTTGTGTTTATGTAATTTAGCGTTTAGTTTTTACCTTATTTCCTGCAACTGTGATATCTGTACAGCACTTTGTTCAACCACGGTTGTTTTAAATGTGCTTTATAAATAGTTTATAAATAGTTTATAATTATAATAAAGTTTGAGTTGAGTTAATTAGCCATGTGGACTTAAATAATAAGACCTCAAAATCCTAAATGATTAAATAGATATAGTGGCTACACAGAAATAATTTTATTGACAGCATAGATTGAATGCAGTGTGGTAAGAGAACATCAATAACCCTTACTAATTGTCTCACAATGTTTGTGTCAAATGAAGGATATTATAAATACTAAAAAAGTAAAACACGGCTCTCTTGAGCAACTTTGATTCAGACTTTTTGAAGCGTTTTCAAAGATTTCCTTCAGACTGATCACAATGTTACTAATTTTTGATCAATGCCTCGACATGTTAGGAGGGATTTTTTTTTTGTTTATTTTAACTAGTCCAAATCTTAATTAATAAACACTGGGCCTAATTCAAAACTTAAAAGACATTGCAAAATGCACTTTCTTACTAGCAATCTATCATATTTACTTCTTATTCGCATTACATATATAATTTTTGTTAAAGAAACTACCCAAAAGAAAGTTTGACAGACCAGAAAAATGCATTTTACCACAAACAAGGTAATTATATAGCTGTTACCTAAACTCTTGACAAACAGGAGACTAGCTGAGGGATGATGCATCTCTCAGCAAGGAACTTGCAAATAGCTGAATTTAAGAAACTGCGTAAATGTGGTAAATCATTTTTTATCAGATAAAAAGGTCTTGACTGAAAACCTAAAGAGTTGTTAAGAGTTGTTAATTAAGACTACTTTAAATTATTACCATGGGCCAAGGTAAAAAAAACAAAAAAACAAGTAGGGGTTTAAAACCTTTGTATGCCAACTGCGGCAAGGTATGAAATGTAACTAAATGCACTCAGTATGAGTTTATAGTGTAAACGTCAACGCAGGTAGCTAGCTACCTGTCAGGTTTGAACTCCTCTGGATCCGGCCACAGCTCTGGGTCTCGGTGCAGGGCATAGACTGGAATCATAACAACCATGTTCTTTGGGATCGTTATTCCTTTGACTTTTACCGTTTCCTTAGCCGTTCGCTCCAAACGTGCAGCTGGGGGGTAGAGCCTGAAAAAGACTTTTTTTTCAGCATTTTTTTAACCTTCTGTTGCTCTACCAAACACAACAAACAAATACATGTTACCTCAAACACTCATCCACCACACTGCTGAGGTACTCCATCTGCATCAGACTGTCATACTGGACTGGACCCTGATGAGGTAAAACACAGTTTTTTTTTTTATGCGGTCAATTTTCATTGGGTGCCAGAAGTGTTGGTCCTACCTTGTGTGGAAAAGTTGAGTCTATCTCTTGTTGCAGACGTTTCATGACTTCAGGATTCCTTGCCAAAGTGTATGCTAAGAAAACGAGAGTGGTGGCACTGGTTTCATAACCAGCAAACAGGAGCATTGTGACTTGAGAAAAGATCTCATGATCATTCAGACCTGTTGGGATGGATAAGAGGGTGTTGAGTTAAAGTCATCTTCATTTTTCTGTTGGTATTGTTTAAGAATCTAAATAAATTTAAATTAAATTCCTTTGTAATTACCCAGATTCTCCCTTTCTTTACTGGATTTTGAGTTGATGAAATACTGAAGAATATCTGTCAAATTCTAAAAATGGGCCAGAAAGCAGACATAGGAGGAAAAAAAAATGTTTACTTAGTTCCTTAAGAGGATCTACAGATAAGTCTTTGAACAATCAGGACCATGAAGCACTGGTGTGTTTTTGGCAAACCTTTCTTGAGCTCTCATTCCGTTCTGCTCTTATTTTCTCCACAACCGTTCTAAAGAAAGTAGTAGAGGACTTGGGAAAAAATGAAAGCCCAAGGAGCTCCAAAAGAGGAAGGAAGAATGGAAAAAACCCTGAGGGTACATAGAACATTAAACAGTTTTAATTCCAGATACAAGTAAAACTGTTCATAGTGGACAAAAAGGTAAACTCAAAGGGCAGTACCTTGAAAAAAGAAAAGAGGCAAAGGAAAATTAAAAAGCTTTGAGGCGTGGGTAATGAAGGGATTTGCAGGCTTGTTGATTGAGTCCAGGTCCACACCAAATACACAGCTTACCATCACATCCATGCTGTAGGGTCCAAATGTGCTAAAAAACACACAAGATGTAAACCACAGGCTCCAACCTATACGTAAATTTGTTCTGCAGTACAAGAATGCATACAGCTGCTCATAGAGCTAAGTGATTTTAATGTGATGTTGCAACAGAAATTAGGACTAAACGTCATCCTTAAATAGACTAGCAATGTAAAAGCCAAATGCCAAAAGTATATTCAGGCATAAAAGAAGCTGAAAAAAAGTACCTAATTACTAATTGGTCATTTACTATCGACTAAGCAAGGCCACAGAGGCAATTCTAGCTACGCAAAATGTGTGATTTTGGCGATTAAAGTGAAGCCAGAGCAACACAACACCTGCAATGGATGCGAAGCAACAGATTTTGGAGTTGAAAAAGCTGAACTTTTAAGACTTGTCATGCCACGACAACCAATCCGGAAGTAGATGTGGCTGTGACGTGGGGTAAAGGACTGCGGAGACAAAGCAGTTTTCATTCAACATGGAATCAAAGCTGATAGTAGCGGTCTGCGGTCGGCCTGAGTTGTATGACTCAACCAGTTATTACAATCCAGACAAGTCTAGAAAGGAGGAAACCTGGAGAAGAGTGAGTGAGGAGGCTGGAGTGGCAGTTAAATGAAAGTGTCACTAGATCGTACTGCTGTATTTCGATAATGTGAGGCGAGCCACAGCTAGTAAAAGTGGCGGCATTCACATTCAATGTGAACGCACCTTAAAGGATATAAAAATATGACAATCCGACAGGGCGCGATAAATGAATCGTTAAGAAATATGTAAAGTCATAGTATGTGACTAGACTGTTCTTGATGTAACCAATAACAGTTGATTTGTTCGGTGTTGCGCACAAGCAGGAAAAAAAGCAAACTTTTGTGTTGAGGCTTTGTCTTTTTGGTGATCGAAGCCCATTAATGGGAACATATATATATATATATATATATATATATATATATATATATATATATATATATATATATATAATGAGCTTTACATTATTTTAGTTTGCCGTGTTGGTGTGCCATGATCAATTACATGTGACTTATTTGTACACGAGTAAACAAAAAAACCTTAATTTCCTCTGTCATTGTATTTAGTTACCTGGTTATATCTCCCAACGGTCCCCCAGTACATCACTGGCTTAGGTCCTGCGATCCCCAACTTCTTGAATACTCCAAATGTCCAGTGGCCATACCTGCACAGGAGGCATGTTAGATCATGTTATGGTTTTGGCATTAGCTAAAGTTCTGGTGAATTTTATTGTGAAGGAGAACTCTGCTTTGAGTGAAAACAGCTTCTTGAATTACAAGTCATTGCTTACAAAACAAACAGGAAGACAAATGAGATCAGAAGAATCCATGTTTCAAACGAGAAGAAGGGAAGAAAGCCCATGACTGTGGTATGCCCAAAGTCCGTTTAGCTCTGTGGGGTTTTTGTGTTTTTATTGCAACTCCGGAAATGGGAAGTCTGTTCCCTCCCTCCAGCATTACGTAACCTGCCTACCCCTGGCCTCATTCTGCACACTGCAGAAAAAATAACAAGCAGTTTCTATTACCCATATATCCGATAACATGACTGAACATGTCTGAAAGAGTACTATAGAACAGAAACAAAACATTTTAGTTATAGACTAAAACAAAATGCCATTCAAAACTGATTTATTTTTGCTTTTCCTCCAGCATATACCATAAAAGTCATTTAAAATCGTCTTACTAATTAATATTTTATTCAGAGAAAAAAAAGAGGATTTAAAGACACATAAATAAATAATATATTGCATTATTGTCCTACAACTTTAAAGTTGTTGAACATTTCCCAAGTTTGCAGTGTAATACTGCTATAGTTTAATCAGAGTAGAAGCATGGCAGATTGTGGATCGTGGATGAAATTTTACCATAAGTGGTAATCCATCTTTCTTGGACTCTTGATAACCTCAGCTCCCATTGGTTTAACTCTCACACACTTGGCCTTACGCAACAGGTCAGTAACGCTGCAGATAAAAGGCAGTGGTTGTGACACCTGGTTTCACAGAGACCGGTTCTTCCACCGAGAGGAGACATGGGTTACTTCTACTTCTCCGCTGAGACATGGACCCTGCTGGTGGCCTTTGTCACTCTGCTCCTCGTGTGAGTGTTCATCAATGTGTATTCTAATAATTTCTTTCACTTACTTGAATCAAATATGTTTGTTATTAGAATTTCTTATTATTTGCTGCGAATGTGTCTTTTGATTTTACCCCACACATCACTTTTCACCCACATAGATACGCCTACTGGCCATATGGGACTTTCAAGAGATTAGGGATCTCAGGTCCCAAACCCGTCCCATTTTTTGGTACAATGCTGCATTATCGAAGGGTATGTAATGTATACATGTTACTTTTTTTTAAAACATAGATGTTACTTTTTAGACCCCACCTGACTCAAAAAGGAGATTATTGTTTAATTTTGATTAAAGAAAGAAAATCTCTAATAAGTCAACCATTTCAATTATCTGTAGTCTTTTTTTCTGATTAATTTGTGAAAATCTAAATGTGAAATCATTGACTTAGATCTATAATTTTTTACACTTTGTGAAGATTTAAACTTTCTCAGCTATAGGCTATACCTTTTTTTTAATAACTACTGTTTTATCCATTTGGGAAATATATCCATTGAACAGTACATTAGGAGAGGGAAAATGCAGGTATGAACCAGCTCTTCAAATACTGGTGTTCATTTACCTTTTATGGGTAATAAAAGACAGTAATTCCCCTCATTTAGCCATGGTAACAGGTTGAAAGGTGTTCAGCTTATATCTCCTGCCCAAATTCAGCAACAAGAAACATTTTGAAAGTCAGGCTTGGTTAGCCTGTTTGATGTGGTCCAAATTTATCCTAACACTCCTCACAAAAACGTTTCTTTATTAATTCAGAGTAACTGAAATGATAAGGTCATATCTATTTCTCATATTTAATGCCTAAGGTAAACAGAAATCTAACAAATTCATAGAGTTATTCTGCTCAGCAGACGTCTTGTTCTGGTTTAAAATGTCAGGAAAATAATGCATCTAAATTGTTCTGGTTGACTGGCAACTAAGAGAGTTTGACAATAAATTTTCAAAAAGAGACCTGGTTGAATGTTCATTATGTTGTTAACCTATTTGATTAAATGAGTGATATAAACACATTTACAGCTGACTCTGTGTAGATTGTGCTTTTACACAGGATTCATAAATGAGTTTCATTAAGCACAGGGTCATAAAGTGAAATCCAGCCAAACAATGTCTGGCGCCAGCCTGAAAATAAATTTTTAAACCTCCCTGTCAACGTAAAATCATGGAAAAATATGATGTTTATTTAATCAATAATCAAAGGGGAGAAAAGGAAGTTCCTGTTTTTAAGTCATTTTTAGTGAAGTGAGATGATCACACAGTTAAATCATGTATATCTACCAATAATTTAAAACTCATGTATAGATTTCTAAACAATTTTTAGTTAAAAGGGCTTTTGTCTAGGATGCACATGGAATTGTAGTGTCCCTGTGTTTTACGTTGTTTTTATTGTGAAGCACTTTGTGATTTTAATGTCTATACAAATAAATTATACTTACATACCTAAAACAATTTTTTTATATTTATATCCTATGATACACCCTAAGACTATTGTTAATTAAATTGCAGTTTTAATAAACAGTATTGAATAATATAAAAGACAACTTAGACCAGGGGGAAGTTCAGTAAAAAGGGAGGCATTTAGTTTGCACCAGGATTTAATTTATTTTATTGTTTAGTTTACAAGACTCATATGTTCTATTGTAAATACTATTGTTGGTATTAAACTATTTTTTTCTTTATTGTTGGCCTTAAAATATTATTATTATATATGAGTTTATTATTTGTGTAACATCCTATTTAGTTGTTCTTGTCTAGTTTGCAAATTAAGGCTTAAAATACAGATGTCAGAATAGTTTAATTAAAGTGTGACTTTGACTAATTTCCATTTAGATTTTGGGTTTTTTATTTCAATTATTTTCCGTATTTATATCCCGCCAATTTACAACACAATTTCCCCGTTCTGGGAAATCATGCAGACAGGTTGGTTAAAACGTTTTTGATCTAAAGAAACCCAGCAGATCGCATTGTGTTGTTGCCTTTGCAGCAATCCTGCATACTTAGTCTGCAGGTGGCGACAGGGGAAAGAAAAACTTTAACAGGAAGAAACCTCCAGCAGCCTCAGGCTTATTGTGAGCGGTCATCAGCCATGACCAACTGGGGGTTTGAGAAGACGGGGCAGATGCATAGAGAGAGCACAGAATCACTGATCCAGGAGTATTTTTATCTGAGAGAAAAGTAAGAATGTAGTGACAGTAAAATGCCATCTAGCTCCATCTAATGGCTCCATCTAGGAGAGAAGCTTTTGTTTACATCGTGGCAAGAAGAGATTTTACAGTACTAAACAGATATAATCCATCATAAAATTGTATTGTTTGAACTCATTTTGTTTAACTTGGTTTGTTTTGATTGTTTATTTCTATTTATTTATATATTTTACAATGACAATCTTAAGGTTCTGTAAACAAGTCCAAGAACATCCCAATATAGTCTGATGTGGTCAGTCCAATACAGGCAGATTCAAACCTTTCAATATGCAGTTCAACTTAATGCAGAAATTTAAATGTTTTTAAAAAATTATATAGAAATAGTATATTCAAAAACATAAAGTAATTTAGCTTCTCTGAGCAACATTATTTAAGATGATCCATTTATTATTATTTTTTCTTGTAATAATGGTATAAAAATTTTTTAAATTGTTTTGAGGTTTTAACATGACATTGTTTTTGTAACCAGGGGTTCTTCACCTTCGACGAAGAATGCAAAAAGAAATACGGGAAGGTATGGGGGTGAGTTTTCATGCTGTGACCGTTTTTTTTTTTAAAGTAATGCTGAGACAAACTTCTTGCTATTTTTCTTCAGGAACAGAAACAATAAACCACTAGTTCATGGTTCAAGCTGCCTGTTTCATCCTCATCTTTCAGCATCTACGACGGGCGCCAGCCTGTGCTGTGTGTCACAGATCCTGAAATCATAAAGGCGGTCCTGGTTAAGGAATGCTTGTCTTTCTTCACCAACCGCAGGGTATGCAGTAACACCTTTTTAATCTAAAAAGTCTCCATGATTTATGTTTAATGTGGTCATCTTTAACGGCTGTTTTATCACGTTGACAGAACTTCCATCTGAATGGGCCGCTGTATGATGCCTTGTCCGTTGCTGAAGATGACCAGTGGAAAAGGATCCGCAGTGTCCTGTCTCCTTCCTTCACCTCCGGGAAACTAAAAGAGGTAACCTATATTTCTTACCAAAACATTTTCCTCCTTTCACTTGTGCAAACGTTCACGTTTTTTCCTCTATCTATCTCTATTTGTCAGATGTTTGAAATCATGAAGAATCATTCTGCGAACCTGATCCGCAGCATGAAAAAGAAGGCAGACAAGGACGAACCATTAGATCTGAAGGAGTAAGACTTCTGCCCGAGCACGCTTAACGTTCCCTCCATTAAAGCCAGCAAGCATACATTAAACATATTTGTGATTGCTTGTAGATTCTTTGGATCGTACAGCATGGATGTGGTAACCAGCACGGCCTTCAGTGTAGACATCGACTCGCTGAACAACCCATCAGACCCGTTTGTGACGAACATCAAGAAGATGTTGAAGTTTGACTTCTTAAACCCCCTCTTCCTCGCTGTCGGTTAGGCTTCATTTTGAGTTTTACACTAATGTCTGACATTGCAAATAGTTGCTTGAGAAAAAGATGAACTGATTAGAAAGTCAAAGAGGAAAGAAGCAACGCGTAGCAGCCTTGCATTTAAAAAATTTAGCTTTTTTTTTTTTTTTTTTACAAAGAACAATATTTTGTAAAAGATCCAAATGTGTCATAAATATTTTATTATTGCTATGTAATTTGTGTGTTGCAGTTGTCAGATTTGCAAAAAAAATTTCAAACGTTTTTTTATAATGATAAAGTCTTTAGAAAACAAGGCCGTTTTTTACTCTTTTAGCTTTTCACAGCATGTTTTTAATGCTTCTATATATTACAAAGTTTCGGTTTGATGAATCCCAATCTGTAAATGAAACAACAGTCAAAATAGTTCCTGAACTATCTAACCCTGTATTAAATAATTAATGTCTTTTTTTTTTATTTCAGCTTTCTTTCCCTTCCTTGGTCCCATACTTGAAAAATTTGAATTATCATTCTTCCCCAAATCTGTGACCGACTTCTTTTACGCTTCTCTGGAGAAGATCAAGTCCAATCGTGAGGCCAGCCAGCAGAAGGTAGTATTATTTAGGATGATGGGATGTTTTTTTTTAGTATCTGGCCATCTTTGTATCAGCAGGATTTTAAATGGGATATTACCACTTCTGGTTCACTTCTAGAGTCGAGTAGATTTTCTCCAACTGATGATTGATTCCCAAAAGAACAGCGGGGCACAACAGGACAAAAGTGAGGCAAACTTCAAACGCTAGCAAATTAATACACACGGCTACACAACTTACTATTGTGAACTATATCTTCTCGCATTTTCTACAGGTTTAACTGACCATGAGATCCTCTCTCAATCCATGATTTTCATTTTTGCTGGTTATGAGACAAGCAGCAGCTCTCTCACTTTCTTGGCTTACAACCTGGCTACGAATCCAGAGGTCATGAAAAAACTCCAGGAGGAGATCGATGCTACCTTCCCCAACAAGGTACAGTATGTTTAAACATAAAGCTTTTGAGTCTTTTATGTTTTTACGTCAGAAACTTACATTTGGCTTAATTTGTGTTTTGAATTACCTAGGGCAAACGATGCGAAGTTCGACAGTTTTCCACTCTTACATGTTTGTCATAGGGCTGGACGATAATTCAATACCAATATATATATATATAGATCGATAGATGTATCAATGATAGAAAAAAGCGTCAATAAAAAGTTCAATAGAACAACAGTTTTCCTTCCTTTTGCATTATAACCATATAGGTTAATATTACATCATTACATCCTCCCAACCAATCACAACGCAGACCCAGGAACCAAGCTCCGCCCCCTTCAAAGAGTTCAGAGAGCACGCATTCTTTTTGAAAATCTTGCAGTTTTGGTAAAAAGTTGGTGGAATAAAGGGTTGAGTTTGAATTCAGTGTGTTCTTTATCTAAAGATAGGTAATTAAGCAACAGCATAAAAAGGCCTGGACTGCACTTAAAATATGTTTTTATTTTGTTCATAATTATCAATATCGATCAATATGATTTATATTTTATCTATATGGTTTTTTTTATATATCGTTCAGCCCTAGTTTGTCTTACAGTTAAGCAATGAGCCGAATAGATACATTTAACTTAAAGGTGTATTTTATTATCAAAAACCTTTTCCAGGAACAAGAATAGAATTATGCAGTCTGAAATACCCCTTCTTTGTTTTCAGTGCTAGAACCAGGGCAAAAAGTAATTATCTGGGTAGTAAATTACCCTGAAATAGAAAACCCTAGTAGACATGTGGTACAACTCCAACCTTCAGGGCTGATTTATATGAAGGGAGAGTGTTAAATGCTTTTAATTAGTTACATTTTTAAGAAATATATATATCAGTTCTCCCTCTTAAAACTCCTCTCTAGCTTTTGATTTTGCTCAACAGTAATTATACTTCCCCAAGTAAGGGACATTGTGAGCTCCCTGTGCTAAAGGAACCATGATAGGAAGCATACAGACTCCTTTTCCTAACTTCTTCCTTACTGACTGCACTATTCAGGCAGCACTTATCATAGCGAGCGCTGATGCACTTCTGCTTTGACTGAAGGGCCCTCATCAATTTAACCTTTTAAAATGCAACCTCTTGTTTTAGGGCCACAGAGGTAGAAAGGTTCTTCTGGTGAGCTTAAAGGTAGTATGAATAAGAGTGCTTATCCACAAGGTACAAGAGGCGTGGGAGCAAGTAAGGGATCTACTGGAATAACCATAAAAGTTAGCATCATTATCTCCATCATCGTCGTCTTTTTTTGGGAACACATCTGTCCCTGAATATAGTCAAAGCCCAACAAAAAAAAACAAAGCAAAACACTGTTTTAAAAGTAAATCCTTTATCAAATAGGCGACCTTAGTACACAAGTGAAATCAAGTTCCCAGAGTCTGGAGGGAGGCAGGAGAGGCTCAGAACCCAAGCTGCTAGAGGGAAGTTTCTACCGTTGGTTATTGTTTGGGAAGTCATGTCATCTTCTACTGTGTATCCATTTTTCTATATAAAGTCAACCCACTTTCCAAAAACCTTTATACCTTTTTATGTTGGGTTCCAACGATGCGCTTTTTCGAGATGCTGAGTTCACGTTCCTGCACAGCTTGACACCCACCAACGCTGCCAAACTTAAATTGCCACGGTATCACTGTGCTCGATTAGCCAGCAAGCTCACAAAACCCATTACAATGTATGCGGTGATGTAAATAGGATGGGTTTACATTAGCTGTAAGGAAGAATAGTCAAATCAGCCAAAATAAATGCTCTAAATATAGGTCAAGTCGTTTTAGTTTGGGATTGAATTATAGCAATAAGCTGACTTTTGAATGATATTCTAACTTATTCAGAGTGACCTGTGTGACTTCAGTGCTGTGTAAACAGGCATGCTGGTGTTTGTGTAGGCTCCTGTTCACTATCAGCCCTTGATGGAGATGGAGTACCTGGACTGCGTCATCAATGAGTCTCTCCGACTGTTCCCCATCGCCGCGCGTCTGGAGCGTGTGGCCAAAGCAGCCGTGGAGATAAATGGCGTCGTGATTCCAAAGGACATGGTTGTCATGATACCTACATGGCCTCTGCACCGGGACCCTGAGATCTGGCCTGAACCAGAGGCGTTCAAACCTGAGAGGTACAGACGGGGTGAAAAGCTGATACTGCTTCTAAATAAGGGGGAGAAATGCACATTGCTGTGTACCATCTCTAGTCTGCTTTCAATACGAGCACATTTGGATAGAAATCTTGTATTTGTCCCCTCAGATTCAGCAAGAAAAACAAGGACAACATTGATCCATACATATACATGCCCTTCGGATCGGGGCCAAGGAACTGCATTGGGATGAGATTTGCTCTGGTGTTGATAAAACTGGCAGTGGTGGAGATCCTGCAGCAATACAGTTTCTCTGTTTGTAAAGAGACTGAGGTGAGACAACAGATCCACTCTGCCTGCTTTCAGTCTTTCAGGCTGTATAAGGCAGCCTGTTCAAATTTCATTTATGGGTGGCTAGACTGTGTTTTATTTAGTGTTACATAACATTATGTTGTTTATCTTGGTCTGTCCAAAGTTTAAAACCTCTGCTTAACCCTGGACAGTAATTTGTGCTGATCTTATCATTCTACCTCACATCCTATGAAAAGCAGTATAGCTTAATGGTCATAAGGTATCTTTTTTTCACGTTTTAAATTAACATTGGAGAGGTCACATTGTTACGTACAATGTTTACTCAATTCTCACTGTTTATTTTCTCTCTGCACATTTAATTTCCTGCCAGGTCCCATTTGAGATGGATATCCAGGGTCTGCTCGCACCCAAAAGACCCATCCAACTGAAGCTGGTGCCTCGCTCCTAATCGTCCAGCAAAAGAAATATGTCAAAATGGCAGATTTTGATGTGTTTGTTATGTGAAATTTCCCTTTCTATGCTGTAAATAAAATTGGCAGAAACAGTTTTAGCATTGTATCTCTCTGTATCTACATTCTGAACTGAGTGTTTATAATTTTGGTTACCAATATACCTGTGCGTTCCTTTATTGATATATATATATTTACATTTTATTTAATCGTTACTACTAATAATTTTACTTAATTTTTCACATTTTATTCAAATAAAACTTGTACGTTTAAAGAGAGTAAAGCTTACACACTGAGGTTCCCCACATGAGGGGATTTCATGTTAGGAAGGCTTATTCATGTTTTTATTTTTTCTCATGCGACTTTAATATTTTGTCTTCATCAGACTTTAAGAAAGTGTGGAAAATCTGTTTGCTATATGTTTACACTTAGACTGAACAATTGTACCACCTTGTAAAGGTTATTTTTTTTGTCCTGATATATAAAATGTAATAACATACAAAGAATTAGCAGTGTAATATTTCTATCTCTGGCTGGTTAATCTGTATGACTGAAAAAACCTCGTAATAAACTTCCAACTTCTTTTATATGATTGAAATGCCACCTTTGTAGAATGGTCAACAGCAAATTGTTGGATAACCACCTTATAGCTCTTTCCAGATTGATGGACAGCAACAGTTTTTTTTCTCCGTGGTCATTGCTGATGTATTCACACATGTTGATTATTAACAGTTCAGTTGGCTTTGTTTGGTAGCAGAGGATTTCTACTTCTCCTCTAAATATTTTTGGAAGCAGCAAGGCTGCACATAATTTACTACACACAGCATTTCCATGTTGGTTTCATTTTTACTTAAGGAAGTGGAATCTGTGCGCTGCTTTACACAAGATTGGACCTAAATTATTTTAGAACACGATAAAGACCAGATTGTGTTTCTTATGCCCTGATACTTATTCACTTACTTTTTAACACAGCTGTATCCTTCCCAACTAAAAATGTTCCTACAATGATAGGCAACAACAACAACAACAAAAGATCCTAAAATTATTTCTTCTATCTATCTGGCCCCACGGGTACTTAATTTGAGATCACATATCAACAAGTGTAGGGTTCTAATAATTATTACAACAGATAAAACAGATTGGTATAATGGGTGTTGAGGATCGTGTTGTGATTGTAGCCTTGTTCAACCGATTTACTCATGAATAAAACAATATCAGGTGGCACAAGTCTCTTGCACTGTTATTTTGTGGATCAGAAGCTGATGAGTTTGGGAAGACCAACCCATCTGTAATTTACTGGTGATGTTTTACTGCTAAAAGTGCACGGTTAATTATTTATACGTGCGGTTTTAATGTATTACACGTTCTTGGAAACGTGCTTAAATTTGCAAAAAAGCTAAGGCCTTAATGAGGAAGTCAGCATACATTTTCAAAATATTGATTAGAGCTAGCTTCAAATTTCTCTTTATGGTGCTTTTTATTATTATTAAAAAAAATGTTCATTGTTTTATAGAAATATTCAGCTAATTAGACCAAGAATCTTACAAAGTCTACTATTATATGCATGTACAAATTCTCAATTATCCAAGTCAACGCAACAGCTTAAATCGGAGGCAACCGGACTTTTGCTCAGTTCTTTCTGAAAACGATTCCACACCTGTCCAGGAGTCTTTCTCAGTTCTGGTGGCTTGCACTTGAGTAACCTGCAGTTAGTGCACTGTTGTTTTTAAGGACATGGAGGCCCATCCTCCTAGGTGCATTCCAAGTCAGATGTAAATCAATGACCCACCCGCTACTGTCCGGGGTCATTAGAAGCTATCGCTTGGTGTGAGTGGAGTACTTGGTCACCTGGTCTACTATTATAATAATAAACAGTAAAAAAAACGATAACAATAGATAAATCAGGTTAAAGGTTCAATCTGGAAATGACTCACTAAGGTAAAGATTGCCAGAAATATCAATTTGCCAAAGGAAAACATTGATGTGAAGTTTGATCCAGGTAGTGTGTGCTTTTACCCTACTTAAACACAGTGATGATGAAAACTTCATAAATAAATAAAGAAAAATAAAGAAAAACACTGAATTAAAAAATATTTTTGGTTAATAAGATAAAATACCCAAATCATAAATATTCCAATAATAACAATAATAATGTTCTTAACATTTCAATTGTGTACATAAATTACTGCTGCACCTTATCCTGAAACTTACTGCAATTTACTGTGATTTTTCAAGCTGTATGCAAACGAAATTTCGTTCTGTACGCACTCTATGCATACAAAATGACAATAAAGTTGTCTAAGTCTAAGTCTATCAATAATAATAATAATAATGGTTTAGTCTGTCTACCCACGTTTTTAAAAGTATGGCTTTTTATCGTTAAAGAGTTTAAAAATATAATGCATGAAATAGTATTTGACATTACTGGAACTCCTGTATATATTTAGATCTGTTGTGTTTAAACAGCGCCGCCCTGTGGAGAGTCTGGTGTTGTTCCCATTTTTGGCTCCTGCTCCTGCACAGATCCATTTCCAGGGTTTTTAACCATCTTGTTCTTTCCATGTTTATAAACACAGCGTAGAGATAAAAAAAAAAAACGAAGAAAAGAGAGAGAAAAAAAGATGTGGGTAAACCAGCTCCTCCAGAACACGTGTCTTAGTGTCAAGTAAAATGAACTAAAAATGATCTAAATATCGGATATTTCACGAAATCTTTCATTAACGCACGTCCCCTTTCTTCATTCAGGCCTCAAATTGCAAAACATGTAATATTTTGTTGAAGTTTTCTTCATTTTGTGCAGAAAACAAAATCTATGATTTGTGTTTGAATCCAAAAGTGACTTGATGAACTAATCATTGGTAATGCATGTTTTAGCTGTTATATAGATAAATGTTGAGAAACCACTGAACAAAAACAAAAGTTTCCTGAAGTGAAAACATGAACTACAGCTGAACCACCCAGAGGCCCAGATGTGACGTTCAGGAAACAAAGGATGTCATGAATCCGTGCTTAGTCTCGCTACAACAATCCTGCAATCTAACACAACATGTTCACTTTATTCACACCGACATCATTGTAAAGAACTAAGAGGTGCCTTTGCAGGGCTTGTACCGAGTAAACTGCATCAAACTGATCTGTTCTGTAAATCATTAAAAGTCACACAAGCTCTTTTCTAGGACAGTGTACTGAATATGAGACAGTTTAACTCATTATAGTCACTTATGTCTAAGTTTTCTCAATGCAACCTTTTTCATGCTACAATAGTATATTTTCTACAGTTTCAAAATACCTTAGTGCTGTGGGTTTTTTTATGCTGATTTCTTCCTAGTTCAAATAAACTGTAAATATACATAAAAATATCATTACATGTACATTTAATCAAAATTATTAAATTGTGTAAATCAGCGAAACAACATAAAAGGTACAATGAACATATTAACAATTTAAATTTTAACTATGTAAATAAATATTGTTTGGGGGGGGGAATAAAATTTACATTTTAAGGATTTACTTCTAAATAAAATAATAATTATAAAAGTGGTAGCAAATTAAATGACGCAAATGATTAAAGCTTTGTTGTATTCATAAGTATTAGTAAAATATTTGTTGCGCAGTTTTAGCTATGTTCATAAACAAAATATAATTGCCTAAATTCACTATTGCAGAGTTTCTCCTGTATGTCTTGGCTTTTTATCCTTATTACTATTATAATTTTTGTGTTTTCTGCCATCCCTCAGTTTAAAGAACTAAACAAGTTATCAGTTTAGCACAGTTATGTTACAAAGGGCCACAGAAGGAAGTTGAACAACCTAGAGTACCTGCAAGACCCCAGTGGGCAAGATGGTCATAACACATGCCTTTAAGTATCTAACTTGGTGGAAGATGACAACCAGTAAATAACTAAATCTGACTGTATCATAATTTGATGTTTGGCTTTAAAAAGCCCCCAAAAAGCAGCATAGTGCCAAACAAATACAGAAATAAACCAAAATGATCCATACAGCCAGAGATTCTCTCGATTTGGCTCAGTGTGCTTTTGAAAATAGAATAATTTATTAAAACAAATAGACTGACGAAACAAAGTTACCAGAAAGAGAGCATTGACAGATAAAATTTCATTAAGATGACATCTGAAAGTCATTAAGTAAGAAGTCATGGAGCCTATCAAAATATATTACTTATTGTTTATTAACGCCTATCCCTAATATGGGATAGGCGTTAATAAGCCGTGTGCTTCAGCCTATCCCTTTTTCAGACACCGATTGTAAAATTTTCTGTCTGTGGTGATTTTGTTTATTTTAATTTTTTTGTACATATATATGAAATAAGCTATTCATTCATTCACATTACAGTATGTTAAACAAGAGTAATGGTTGGCTATAAATATCATGTTTTTTTTTCATTTGTGCAACAGATATGCCACTTTTGGAGAGCAATAAAGTACATTTTATCGGGAGAACTATGTGTTTTAGGACATAACTGAATATTTCTCAGGCAAGAAAACGGGTTAAAAACAACGCATAAAATATTACAATGGCTTTCAAAGGGTCCTAAAAATGACAGTAACATGTTCTTCAAAGATTCCTCAGGGAAGATTGTGTGACAAAACAGAATACATGGGTGTGAATGAAGACAACAAGCCCTGAGGAAGAGACAGGGGGCAGAGCTGGTGGTAGCAGAGATGAAGAGATGAAGGAGGGATAGAATCAGTAATAATTAAATCAGAGTACAGCTCATGTTAGATGTTTTGAAAATGGTTTGGACACGTACAAGGGTGGAATATTTAGTAGATGAATTTTGAGGCTGGAACTGCCATGCAGGAGGCCTAGCGGATGACTAAGGAGATTTATGAATGGAGTAAAAAGGGCATGAAGGCAGTTGGTGTGAGAAAAGAAGATGCAGACAATGGGGTTAAATGGAGACAGATGACTCACTGTGGCGACCCCCTGGAAGGGAAAAGCCAAAAGAAGTAGACAATTAAAAAAAATCCAGTTGTTTGGCCAGCCATTTTGGATTTTGGGGTCTGAGTTGGCAAGAAACTTCTACCCTTTTCACTTAGAAATTAAAAGACATTCTTGTGTATTTTTCCCAACATGGAAATTTGGCTCTAAGGGTTCCACTTGTACTAAAATCAAACCTAATCTTTAAAAAAAAATGTAAAAATGTGACAAGGCATACAAATGTGTGCGTTTGTGTGTCTTTATGGTGAAGCACAACCAATAAAAAACATTTAAGACCTTTTCTACTGTTATTTTAAAACAATAGCGTTACTTTGGTCCTATTCGGTGATAAAACGTTCGGGGATCGTGGTTTTCACGCGGTGTCCCTGAACGCAGCATCGGTCCGGTTCCTGGAAACTCCGTTCCGGTTCTTTCGCTGATCCGACCGGACTCCATATTGCTCCGTCAGATTCAGAGCGAACAAGTGCTCTGGCCGAAAACTCTCACGCTGAACCTCCCTTTGCCCGACAAGTCAAACTTGTTGCAGATTCTCCCAGAGTGTGTGGACCCTCCAGAAAAAAACAAACAAACATGGCAGACTACCGGGACGACAACGGAGCTCGGGCCCTGCTTGCATTACAGTCGGCGCCGTGCAGCCCCGTGCGCGTCGCGGTGACCTCTCACTCCTATCACCAGCCGTCACTCGCGCTCCTGGGTCCTCCGTTAATGGAAGCTCGCGGCGTGGCCGGCGGGTTTCCCGCGAGGCTCTCCTCGACTCCCCCGCAGGCCCTGGCGAGGCTCGAGGGCCGGGACTTTGAGTTTGTCATGCGCCAGAGGACGGTCACCATAGGCCGGAACTCGTCCCACGGCTCGGTGGACATCAACATGGGTCACTCGAGTTTCATTTCACGGCGACACTTGCAGATCAGCTACGACGAGGCGGGCGGCTTCTCCCTGCGGTGCCTGGGGAAGAATGGCGTGTTTGTTGACGGGGTGTTCCAGCGGAGAGGAGCGCCGCCGCTTCCACTGCCCAGAGAGTGAGTGCAGACAGTTAGCTTAGCTGTTAGCAGCGCTCCGCAAAGTTGTAATATGACATAAATATTTACCCAGCGGTGAACACGTCATAGTTTATGCTGTGTCTCATCAGTTTGGACACTTTGTGCTGGTTAAAAAAAAAAAAATTAATTTTTTTTGTAAGTTTAGCGAACGTTTTTCTGGCGGAAAAAATAGCTTAGCATGAAAACAACGTTAACGTTTAAACCGTCAAATGTTGGAGACTCGTTTTGTTCGTGGCACAAAGTTTGTTTTGCTTGATTACTGCATAAATAATCTCAACTTTATTTATAAAGACCCCCTCCTCCCCCCCACCACCCCAGCCCCAACTTCCTGTCCCCTTTCTGGGTGACCAAGATTCATTGATTCGGTCCGGCTAACGCTTTAGCTCTGAGCAAACTGCTTCATCTCCCTTGGCCTGACTTGCAGTAACCCAAGTGTGTGGTGTTAGATAAAATGTCGAACAACGTGTGATGTGGTTGATCAAAAGATTTGTTCACCACCATACTACGTGTAAACGCATGTCGGCTTCTTCTTTTTTTTTTTACAGCAGCAGATCGTCATGTTAGCTTCTTATTTGCTGCGGAGCTCTAAGTCAACGTGTCACCGGCACGTAAACATTAATGTAAACAAACGCACCCCTGACAACTCCTCTCACGTGTCACGTGGAAACTGCTCCAGTTTCCCGTCTGAAACCCGAGTTACCCTTGCTGCTCACGAAATCGCGTTTTTTAAGCGTAGAAGTGAGCACAGATTCGTCTTTTAAAAAAAATAAAATCAGCGTCCAGCTATTATTAGTTTACGATTTTCCGCCATACCGTGTTTTTGTAAACAAAGGTAATCTGCATAACTGAAAGCGTTGACTGTGCACATATTAATAAATCACTGAAGATCGGCTCTGTGATTGGCTCCTCTGACGGTTTGGGGGCGTGTCCAGCGCCGAACAGGAAGTGTTGGCTGCAGGATGTCTTTATTTAAGGCCCCACATGGCGAGAATACAACACCATGTCCCCTGCAGCCATGTTGGCATGTGGTTCTCCCCAGTGGTGCACAGTTCGGTGACAATCTAAGCGATCCCACAGTGTAGCAGAAAGCAAGACGCCTATGTTTATTAAAGGAGTAATGCTTGCCGGCGAGTGTGTAGTAATTTTACATCAATTTAATAAGATATCACTAGCTGTGTTACTGTTTGCATCATAGAGCCCTAACTCGGACACTTTCTCTACCCTTTCATTAAGTAAAATGTAAAAGGTGGGAAATGTATGAAGATTTATATGGCTTTGAAAACATAAACCTGGGTTTGCATTAACGAGGGTAAACCAGCCCAGGCGTATTTGGCATATATGCATTCATACTCCCATAGCGCAGTGGTTGCCCCTCTGAACCAGGAGCAATTGGGAATTCTGCCAAGGTGTCTGTTGAAGCCATGCAGACCTGTAAACACAGAGCTGCTATTTACGTATATGTTCAGTTGTAGCAACCGTAAATGGGGAAATAGGCAAAGTTATTAGTTTATTAAGAGCTTACCAACATAAAGGCTCAGACACTGAGAAAACATCACATATTGCTAACAAGATTTCTGAAAGTACCCCCCCCCCCCAACATTAGATACTGTCGTTCTGTGAAAGAGGATCATTTTAATAAATAATATTGATGAGCTGTAGACTTCCTTCCTTTTTCATTAGTCCTTTAAAGCATGAATATTCATGTCTTCATTAATTTCGTTGTGCATTCTCGCTCGGTGACAATAAAGGATTCTAATTCTATTCTAAAAAAAAAAATTCTGTCCATAAATCTGCTTGAAAATTCTCCAGAATGATCAATTGCTTAAGAGTTTAATCTATAACAGGCCCAAGTCAGTTGAATTGATTCATTTACGTCCAAGTAATTTTTGTTTAAACGGTATTACGTAAAATTTTTTGTTGTCTTTTTTCTGTCTCTCCCTTCGGGTTATCGGTCTCTGAAAGGTCCCGGCCGATTGACCATGTAGATTTCTTTCTTTTTTTTTTTTTTGCAGCAGTAACACAACAGTGCATTATAAAACAGCTGCAAACAGCTGGGTCTTGTGAGCTTCATGTGACGCTGCATTAGAAACCGTGGCCTGATTAGACTCCTAAACCTTTGACCTTACGCCTCAGGAGTTGCCCGTGTCCATTTTCTCTCGATCTGTTGGGTTTTTGCTAATCCAGCTCTCAGCGGAAAGCAGACAGAGGGACGGAGCTCGGCACTCTTAAAAAACCTGCTCCTTTTCATATGACAAAGAAAAAAAAAACGGTTTTAACATCAGTCACCAGCCTCATTCTGTAAAACATTTACCGCGTCATTTAGACAGAAATGCTTTCAAAGCGTTTGTTTGGATTTGAACTGGGTCGGCCAGGTGACGCATTCTTGCTTTTATTCAGGCAGTTGTTCAGACCTGCTAAAAGAAAAGAAGAAAAGTGAGATTTAGCACGACGGGTTTGTGTGTAAACTTTACACCAGTGTTGTGTATTTGCCCACAAACTGCCTGGTTTGTAATATAAACACACTTTTGTAGTAACTTCAACATGTAATCGTGTTTTTGTTCCGTATGTTTTGTGACACATTTGTCAGACGTCCCTTTTTATTCCCCGTCACATTAAATGTTTCGAATGTCCCGCAGAGCTGCAAGACAGCAAATTAAATCTCGTGATGAGCGAAAAACAGTTTACTGAGTTTAGAGCTTGTTTTTGAGATGACTTACGTTGGTCTGAAGTATTGTTTATGGTTCTTTGATGAGAGTAAGGAGCCATTTTCTCTTGATCACAGTCTGATGACTAAGCTGTTTCTGTAAAATAACCGAAGCTTTTTGTTGAGGAGAGAATGAACCAATGTCTCTAAGTTCCTGTTGTGTTTTTTTTTGTCTTCCTCTGTGTCTTTCGCCGTCTCTTCCTCTCACTGCCATCCTTCTTTCTTTTTAGGTGTGTGTTTCGTTTTCCCAGTACCGTCATCAAGATCCAGTTTATGTCGCTCCTGGAAGTCGAGGAGCACAGCGAGAAGGAGCAGCCCTCTCCTCCTCCTCGCCCGCTCCTGCCCCACATATCCCCCCTGAAAATCAGCATTCCCACCATGCAGCAGCATGAAGAGCACATCAGGGCCTTCGGCTCCCCGCTGCCGTCGCCCACCGGCACAATCAGGTACCACCACCAGTATGGGGAACATTTTATTCCAGTCTGATCACAGTTCAAGTTTAGTGATGGACCTTCTTCCGCTGCCTAAAGACCTTTCTCTGTTTAAGGTGCAGTAAAATGTTGCTTTTTGATGATATAAATTACCTCAAATATTAAAGGCAATAACATGAATCTAAGAATGGTTTGACAAAACTCCTGTAATTGTCAGATTAGACTTCACTGGAGCCCAGTTGTTGCACTTGTCTGGATGGAGGCTGATCTTAATATGCAACCAGTTCGTACTGGAATGAATTGGATGGATTCTTTTATTGTTCCAGAATGGGGAAATTTGGGTGTGACGGTGTGAAAAACACTAAATTAGTAATGAAAATCAACTTATGAGAAAGGCCAAAATAAAAGTAAAAAACAAACAGAACAAGTATTGCGCAATTAGTCATGATATGGCTAAAAAAACAAGAAATATTTAACAGAGGAAAACCAGCAGCCGACTATGGTCCTAAATGCTAATAATGCAGTATTATTTTTAGTCGACACATGATTTTTAGCAATTCATGCTTATTTTCTTAAGTATTTTCAGCTAAAGTTACAACGGTTTGCTTTTTTAGACTGTTGTGTGTGGTGAGACCCTGCAGTCTGCAGAGAAACTTGTTTGTGTGCACTGACTGTCTATCATGTTCAGCTTGCTAGATCTAAGTGATTATCATTTCTGGAAACTGAAGTGGTGAAGGGTCTCGATGTAGTGCAAGTTAGATATCAATAAAAGGTTTTGTTGCAAACTGCAGCGGCGCTATATGTGATGAGCAGCTGACACGGTGACATCCTCAGTCTACCGGAGAGATTGCAGGACACTAAACCTACTCTTCTGTTTTTGAAGCAGCCACGTGCATTTAAAGTTAGACATATTGTTTGTTTGAATAGTAGTTTTTTTTTTAATGAAACATTTAAACAAACACTTGACTGATTAACTTGGAGCCAGTGTGTTAATTTGCAGCTGACCAAGTCAACCTTCATCCTGTTTTAATCAGTTGTGTAGATCATGTTAACAACTTAATGAGTGAAATTTAGGCCAGACAACACAGCAAATACATTTCATAAATACAATTCTCCATTCCTAGTTTTTAAATTTCACTTTTAACTTGACCTGTCTGGCAGTGTAGCATTAACTGAAGGCATCAAAACTATGAATTAACACATGTGGAATTATATACTTAACAAAAAAGTGTGAAACAACTGGGAATATGTCTTATATTCTAGGTTCTTCAAAGTAGCCACCTTTTGCTTTGATTACTGCTTCGCACACTCTTGGCATTCTCTTGATGAGCTGAAATGGTCTTCCTACAGTCTTGAAGGAGTTCCCAGAGATGTTTAGCACTTGTTAGCTCTTTTGCCTTCACTCTGCGGTCCAGCTCACCCCAAACCATCTGGATCGGGTTCAGGTCCGGTGATTGTGGAGGCCTGGTCATCTGGCGCAGCACCCCATCACTCTCCTTCTTGGTCAAATAGCCCTTACACAGCCTGGAGGTGTGTTTGTGCTCATTGTCCTGTTGAAAAATAAACGATGGTCCAACTAAACGCAAACCGGATGGAATAGCATGCCGCTGCAAGATGCTGTGGTGGCCATGCTGGTTCAGTATGCCTTCAATTTTCAATAAATCCCCAACAGTGTCACCATCACACCTCCTCCCCCATGCTTCACGGTGGGAACCAGGCATGTAGAGGCCAATTCGTTCACCTTTTCTGCGTCGCACAAAGACACGATGGTTGGAACCAAAGATCTCAGATTTGGACTCATCAGACCAAAGCACAGATTTCCACTGGTCTAATGTCCATTCCTTGTGTTCTTTAGCCCAAACAAGTCTCTTCTGCTTGTTGCCTGTCCTTAGCAGTGGTTTCCTAGCAGCTGTTTTACCATGAGGGCCTGATTCACACAGTCTCCTCTTAACAGTTGTTCTAGAGATGTGTCTGCTGCTAGAACTCTGTGTGGCATTGACCTGGTCTCTGATCTGAGCTGCTGTTAACCTGCGATTTCTGAGGCTGCTGACTCGGATGAATTTATGGCCACTTGTTTTTCTTTACTTAGCTGCTGTTTTCTTGCCATAACACAAATTCTAACAGTCTATTCAGTAGGACTATCAGCTGTGGATCCACCTAACTTCTGCACAACACAACTGATGGTCCCAACCCCATTTATAAGGCAAGAAATTCCACTTATTAAACCTGACAGGGGACACCTGTGAAGTGAAAACCATTTCAGGTGACTACCTCTTGAAGCTCATCAAGAGAATGCCAAGAGTGTGCGAAGCACTAATCAGAGCAAAGCGTGGCTACTTTGAAGAACCTAGAATATAAGACATATTTTCAGTTGTTTCACACTTTTATGTTAAGTATATAATTCCACATGTGTTAATTCATAGTTTTGATGCCTTCAGTGTGAATCTACAAATTTCATAGTCATGAAAATAAAGAAAACTCTTTGAATGAAAAGGTGTGTCCAAACTTTTGGTCTGTACTGTATATGCGTACAAAAGACGTTATTAGATATTCTGGGAATATTTCAGGTTCAATGGACACAAAAACAGGAATGTAGAGAAAGAAAGGAAGAGAAAAAGAGAGAACAAGAAATACTTTTTCTCTTTTAAGTTGCACTCATGAATGAATTTTTTTTTTATTCAGTCTCATCATTTTTGAGCCTTCGGGCTTGTCTTTTTGTTTATACATTAAAGGTTGATTTTGCTTCATTTGACTCATCTCTGCCTTACATGAGGGGGCATTTTGAGTGGCTCTTCCTGTAATATTAAAGAAACAGTAGCTGCTCCTCCAGGCTTATTAACTCATCAGCACCTTTCTTAACAGATTTCAGTTTCTTTAAGCCGAACAATGATTATTTTCACCAGTAATAACTCCTAATAAATAGCAGCCGTTCATCTTTCCATCTTTTCAAACTGTTGCACCTTCCAAGCTGTGATTATAAGCCAGTGTGTTTAAATCTGGTTTATTGCTCTTTCCTCCTCGTCAGGTGCTGCGATTGAGAGCAGCTTAATATATAAAAACTTAACATATAAAAAAACAAATGTACTCTGTATTTGCAAGCAGCCACTTTGACTGCTGTTCTGCGCCCCCTGGTGGTTAGCGTCTGCCTGTACACTAAGCATACCCACCAATGTTGGCCTGTGTGTGTATGCCTTATATGGGATGGCTGCAGCTTCGGGGCGTGTGATGGCTATTGGGCAGATTGTTTTGCTGTAAGCCTCTTTTCCGTCCATTCGTGGTCCCCCCCCCCCCCCCCCCCCCCCCCTCTCCACTCCACTCTCTCGGCTCCTGTTCCCTCACATGTGGACTCAAAACAAACAGGAGTATAAATACATCTGCTCATGCTTCTCTGCAGCACTTTCTCTGCAGCCTTTTTTAGGTTCGTGTTTGTATACCTGCAGCAACATGCTTCACATACAGCAGGGGAGGGTTCTGCTTCCTCTTAAAACACCAACATTGTTTCCTTTTAAGCCTTAGGCTTATCTTTGTTGTCATTCAGATTTAACATCAACCAATGAACATGCGGATCAAACTTTGCAGAAATGAGCATCATTTTGCACATAAAAGGAGCAGAACTGCAACAAAACTAACCCTAAAAAAGAAAAGAATGTGTCAAAAATACTAATACCTTTAAACATACACTTTATACTGCACATTCTGAAATAATAGAAAACAGTCTATGTTGCACATATAACAGAGGTGTTGCACCCCTGGAGCAAACATGAGCAATAATCTGGGTGCTCTGAGTCACTTTTCCTGTCTGGCAGCTTCAGCGAACGTCGCAAAGTTGCACATTCTTCGTCCTCAGAGGCGCATGAGGGTGAAGGGTTTGTTTTTAACGAAGCAACAATAACCCCTTGTTTCTCCCTTCAGCTAAAATCCACTTTAGTCTTAAGGCGTTTTGTTTGCTAAATTGACGTTTTTTCTTTCCTTTCCTCGTTGGTTTATAACTCTAATCTTTGAGCTTGCTGTGAAAACAAATCCTGCAGCCTACTTCTCCCTGCCAAGAAATCTAAACAAACCCATATTGTTTCGCCACGGTGAGTCTTGATTGAACTGTATCCATGGCTCTCTGTTGCCAAGAAGCAAATCAAGCCCGTGACTCCCAGAACCACTGTTTACTTTTCCTCAGAAAGGCAGGTGTGGTTTGTATAACTTACTCGGCTTTACTTGTGCGCTGTCTAAACAGCAGCAGATAAAATCCTGTTAATGGCTAACTTGGTTTTCAGTATTGTGACCGCATTGTTTTGGTCATGTAGATCTGCTTCAAATTGTTTAAATCTATTCAAAAAGACCAGATATGCATGTAAACAATACTGATTTCTGTATTCGTTTTGTTTTCTTCTAAGTGTCTTTTGGGCTTTAGTGAACCCAAGATTGAAAGATTTTACTGTGTTTACATAAAATACTTTGCAGAAATAGTAATACTGCTTAAACCTTTTTTGGATTTTGTCCCTTTTACAGCCCAAAACATCCGCGTATGGTTTCAGGGTTTTATGTGACAGACCAACAACAGGTTGGTCTGATTGTGGAGTAGAAGACAAATGATACATGGTTTTTTAAAATGCTTTTTTACAAATCTGAAAAGTGTAGCCTGCATTTGTTTGCAGCCTTCCTGAGTCGATACAGTTTAGAAACACTTTTGTTTTCTGCAGATATAGCTGCAAGTTTCTTAGAGATTTTCTCCTATCAGCGTTTTACATCTACAGAGTGAAATTCTTGCCTGTTTGCAAAAATTACCTCAGCTCAGTCAGATTGAACAGAAATTGTGAACCGCGGTTTTTCAGTCTTGCCACAGATTCTCAATACGATTCAGGTTTGGACTTTGACTGGACCGTTTTACTGCATACAAATGCTTTCTAAGTTGTACCGTTTTTGCTGTGGCTGTATGTTTGCGATGGTTTTAATGCTGGGACATGAACTTCAACCCCAGTCTTTAGTATTTTGCAGACTGTAACAGGCATTTCTTCCAGGATCGCCCTTTATTTAGCACCGTCCAACCTCATATCCACTCTGACCGGCTTCCCTGTTCCGGCTGGAGAAAAGGATCCGCACTGCATGATGCTGCCAACACATTTTACAATGGGCATGGTGCGTTCATGAGTGTTAAGTTTTACTCCATTCTTAGCATTTTGCATCAAGGCCAAACGGTTCATCTTGGTCTCATCAGAGCCGAGTTCCTTCTTTGTTGTTGTGGTGCATAAGTGGCTTGTTTTAAACTGCAAACAGGACTTATTAGGCTTTTTTTTTACTGCATTATTTAAACAAGAGCTAGATTTATAGATTGCCAAAGTAATTATCATCTTGACAAACTTTTACACCTGAGTGTTGAATCTTTGCAACTCCTGCAGAGTAACCATGGGCTTCTTGGCTAGGGCTGGACCATATGGGAGAAAAGCATATAGATAAAATAAAAATCATATTGATCGATATCGACGATTATCAACAAATTCAAAACATATATTTTAAGTGCAGCCCTGGACATTTTTTGCTGTTGTTTAGCAAGTTATTTTTAGATACAGAACACACAGACACTGAATTTAAGTTCAATCCTTTATTCAACCAATTTATTTTTTTTACCAAAACTGCAAGTTTTAAAAAAAGAACTCTTTGAAGGGGGCGGAGCTTTCCTGGGTCTGCCTTTGTGATTGGTTGGGAGGATTTAATGACTATAATATTAACTTACTCAGCTAGAATGCAAAAGGAAGGAACTCTGTTCTTCTATTGAACTTTTTATTGACCCGTCTATTGATGGATATATATTGTTACTAAATTATCGTCCAGCCCTATTCTTGGCTGCTTTTCTCATTAATGCTTTCCTTCCCAACTTGGCAGTTTAGGTGAGAAGTCATGTTTTAGTGAGTTTAAATCTGTGCCAAAGGTGGATTGAACATCTTTATGAGATGTTTGAAGCTCGAGATGTTGTTTTATAAATGAACCCGTCTGTCAATCTCTCCACATCTTAGTCCTTGTCTGCTCCGCTCCTTGGTCTTCATGATGCTGCTTGTTCTATTTTCCTACCATCGTCTAAATAACGTTTAACGCCTTCCCAGAACAGCCGGATTCATGCTGACATAAATGTGCAAATCCGTTTACTAATCAGGCGACTGGTCAAGGCAATTGGGTTTCATTTGTGCGTATCATCAGAGAAAAGGGGCGAAATATAGCGGCTTGCCACACTTTACAGATTTATTTTTGTAAAAAAAAAAAAATAGAAATATGTTAGTTATTTCCACTATATCCAATATGAATATTGTTTTACAAGTCACAGTATTTTCCAGATTCCTCAGATAAAGATGTGAAATTTCTTAAATTGATTTTAATGTCTTTAGTCGTTAACTGGTTCTGAGCGTGTTTAATTTTCACTCCATGTTTAATTTTTAATTTTCATTAAAAGCTGCAGTCCGCCTCTATAATACACCTGCTGCAGTCTTACCCAGTCTGTCCCTGGTGACATGTTCTCATGTTCATAGTCATTTCTAAGTGGTTACATAATCTTTGTTGTCTAAATGGTGATAAAGTAATTGAGTTTATATGCATTTATAGTGATATGGTTATATTTATTGTCTCTAACAGCAATAATCATAATAGCCGGTGTTCTGATAAGGATAATTATGTTTTTCTCGTTAAGTCTTGGATTCTTCTGCAGCTCCTGTTTGTAAACTGTTTTGGTGACATTGTGGAAGTAAAAGCTGGGGAGCAGCTGCACATTTAAAGAACCCGCATAAGTAAAAGCTTTATTATTTTACGTGTGCTTTCACATGGAAGAGATGCGTACGCGAACCTGCAGGAAGCTGGAAGTGTCTCTGCAGAGGACGTCCGTCTGCCTGCATCTGTAGCATGAAGCCAACGGAGAAGGGGGGTGGGGGGGCGATGATTCCTGTTTATAGAGTCCACACATCCTGGTGCTCTCATTGGCTGACACACACACACACCCTCTGCCCGAAGGTTACAGTTCAAAAAAACGTCTGAACTCAGCAAAATAAAAGTAGGAGATGTCAGCGTGGGTGGTGGGGTTGCTCTCTTTACTTCTGCTTTACTCCTCCCAAAGTGAACTCATTACTTCCCCCCCCCCCCCCCTCTTCTACAGTGTTCCCAACTCCTGTCCTGCTAGCCCTCGAGGGGCGGGGTCATCAGGGTATCGCTACGGACGCAACGTGACCTCTGACCTCCAGTTAGCAGCCGAATACGCTGCGAAGGCCGTATCTGAGCAGAGAAGAAGCCTCGCGGAGCACCGGGGCGGGGGAAGTGAGCAGCGTGGAGAGTCGGCGGGAGGAGACAGCCCCAAGGTAAAAAATAAACGACGTCCGTCCCGTCCGTTCAGAGCAGGCTGCTCTGGGGTGCGGCGGCCGCTTGAAATTGTTTGTCGTTTGTCCAGGATGAGTCCAAGCCGCCGTATTCCTACGCACAGCTGATCGTCCAGGCCATCTCTTCGGCTCCAGACAGACAGCTTACACTCAGCGGGATCTACGCCCACATCACCAAACACTACCCCTACTATCGCACTGCAGACAAGGGTTGGCAGGTACAGTCCTCCCTCACTGTCCTCAGAAGACTTTATCCCAACAGTAGGTGCGTCTTAGTCGGAAAACAAATTCATTCCAGGAAGTCGGCTTAGAGAGTGAAACGTACATATTGATTACACGCAGGGAGATACTTCAAGATATAGGGATTTTTTGCTTTAGAGATTAATTGCTGCAAAAAGA